>NC_053391.1:590993159-591294024 GCF_905171765.1 Bufo bufo
AGCAAGTGGATTAAGGTGAGTTAAATTATTATTATTTTTTTAACCCCTCCAGCACCATTTTACTATGCATTCTCTATTCAGAATTCTATTATTTTCCCTTATAACCATGTTATAAGGGAAAATAATAATGATCGGGTCTCCATCCCGATCGTCTCCTAGCAACCGTGCGTGAAAATCGCACCGCATCCGCACTTGCTTGTGGATGCTTGCGATTTTCATGCAACCCCATTCACTTCTATGGGGCCTGCGTTGCGTGAAAAACGCAGAATATAGAGCATGCTGCGATTTTCACGCAACGCACAAGTGATGCGTGAAAAATCACCGCTCATGTGAACAGCCCCATAGAAATGAATGGGTCGGTATTCAGTGCGGGTGCAATGCGTTCAACTCACGCATCGCATCCGTGCGGAATACTCGCCCGTGTGAAAGGGTCCTTAAGGGAAATAGAAAAGGTCATTGGTGTATGTCTACCAACGGGTAAGTAACAGCGCATGTTCCCCACATCTGCAGGAGGATTGTATGACCAGCAACAGGTGGGATAGCTTCAACTTAAAGAGGGGTTTTCTGACCAGGAGACAATGCCCCCACCCCACCTTCATTAACTTCCCCTACAGTACATTGTACGGTATGTTGATGTACTGGTACATTCTGATCATAAATGCCACTGCAGTCAGCAGATGACCATACACACAAGCAGCCATGTGAAGGGATTGTCCGTCATGGATCTGCAAAAACGGATCTGTTACAATAATACAACCGCGTTCCACCGTCATGAACGGATCCGTTTGTATTATCTGTAAGCTAGCTACAGTGAGACCAGTGATGGCCAGTTCGCAGTGTTCTCCAACAAACACATGCGGGCTGCCATCTTAACTCACAAGTCCGGCGATGCACAGGTAAGCCCTTACCTGTGCCTGCGCCGCGAGCCGGTCTGAAACAAATGTGGTCACCGGGAGCAGGCAGTTCCCGAGAACATCCGCCGGGGGCCTTCATCGGGCTGTTCTCGGAACTGCCTGCTCCCAGTGACCGCATTTGTTTCAGACCGGCTCACGGCGAACACTGCAAACTGGCCATCACTGACTCAGACGGACCCGTCAAACTCCATTGAAAGTCAGTGGAGGACGGATCCGTTTTCTATTGTGCCAGATTGTGTCAGAGAAAACGGATCCGTCCCCATTGACTTACATTGTGTGTCAGGACGGATCCGTTTGGCTCAATTTCGTCAAGCGGACACCAAAACGCTGCAGGCAGCGTTTTAGTGTCCGCCTCCAGAGCGGAATGGTGACGTAACGGAGGCAAACTGATGCATTCTGAGCGGATCCTTTTCCATTCAGAATGCATTAGGGCAAAACTGATCCGTTTTGGACCGCTTGTGAGTGCCAATGACGGATCTCAGAAACGGAAATCCAAAACGCTAGTGTGAAAGTAGCCTTAGTAAATCTGCCCCACTGTCTTTGTTTGCTGTCTAGGGTGGAATCTCATAGACTTCTGTTCCTAATTGCCATTATCAAGGTCACATCTATGACGGCAGATAACAAATGGAGCAAATAATCACCAGTGAATACCAATTTTCTGGAGCAGATTTAAGAGTCTTTAACTTTCTTTAAGTGATCATGAAATTACATCAGTTGGAAAATGCAACTTCTGTTTTATTACTTAATTAGTGGCAGAATAAAAAATAGTTTAATTTGTGCTGTGCCAGCAGCTGTGTACCCTCATTTACTGTAATAAATGGAGCCTGGTGTAATGAAGGAGGTAGCCATACATTATTAAAGCTGCGACAAATGTGTCTTGTAAAACGTGTTTCCTTCAGTTTATTTATGGCACGTGCTTTGTTTGAAATTATATAACCCTACATATTTCCATTTCTGTAGATATCCAAAAATAACAACCACAAAATTAACAAAAATATAGAAGCCCTGATTTATCAAGACCAACGTGTGGTGCACCGATCTTGATAGGGCGTCTACCACTGGAGCAGGCATTTAATTTATGATAAACCTGAGGCCTCTTCTTAAATGAAATGCCTCCTCTGGCAGCCCGAGCGCCAGAATGAAATCTACTCCAGCTGATAGAAGGCGTAGATTTCAGTCAGTATTTAATGCCAGTTTCTTACATAAATGATGATAAATGTGCCAAGGCCTATGGCCCTGCACATACACCACCCTCACCATGCCCCCCAGTAAGGGCAGCATAAAAATATTTAGCGGCAATGGTCTTTAACCACTTAACAACCACCCATTGACTATAAACGTCCTATGGGCGGTCGTTTATCTCTGAATGGACGTTCTGGAACGTCCATTCAGAGATGGCAGCTTCACGCTAATTCTGCAGCTGCTGAGCGGGGGGCCCGCTGTCAGTGACAGCAGGGCAACCCTTAGAGAAGGCAGGGACAGTTCCCAGGTGTCCCTGCCTTCTAGATCGCTGTATACACAGCACTCAATGAGCACTATGTATACAGATCAGGAAGCGATATGTGCTTCCTGTCCCGCCCCGGTGGTCATGTGACCTCGATCAGCCCTGCACTGAGGCTATACAGCACTGTATACTGCTGTACAGCCTCTCTGGGGGTGTATTTCCCCTGTACCCGGGGCCACTATGTCAGCCCCAGTAACAGGAGAAAACAGTGGTGAAAAAGTGAAGTTAAATGTCCCCCAGAGGTCTTGTATGACCTTATTGGGGACGCAAAGTGTAAAATAAAAAAATAAAGTGTTTTATAAAAATAAAAATAAAAGTTTCACATGTAAAAAAAAATAAAAATGTAAGCAATTAAAATAAAATAAAATTTTAAAAATTGAAAAAATAAAATAGACATACGGATAAATGCAACTAAATGCGTTAAGTAATTGCTTTTCAATGACTTTTGTTTCACGATAATGCGATGAGTTAAGAAATTTGAGTTAAGAGTGTGTGTGTTACCCCTGCTGCATCTGTATTTGGTATTGCCGCGTCCATAACGGCCGGATCTATAAATATATCACATGATCCACCCTCTCCTAACACAAATAAAAACTGTGTCCAAAAAAGCCATTTTTGTCACCTTACATCACAAAAAGTGCAACAACAAGTGATCAAAAAGGTGTATGTCCCACAAAATGGTACCAATAAAACCATCACCTCATTTCGCAAAAAATGAGCCCCTACATAAGAAAATCGCTCAAAAAATATAAAAACTATAGCTCTCAGAACATGGAGACATTAAAACATCATTTTTTATTAAAAAAATGCTATTATTGTGTTAAAGTGAAATAAATAAAAAAATATATACATATTAGGTATTGCCGCATCCGAAACAACCTGCTCTATAAAAATATCACATTCCCTAACCCCTCAGGTGAACACAGAAATTTTTTAAAAATAAAAACAGTGCCAAAAAAGCAATTTTTTTGTCACCTAACATCACATAAAGTGCAACACCAAGTGATTAAAATATTACCAATCAAACCGTCACCTCATCCTGCAAAAAATGAGACCCTAACTAAGGCAATCGGTCAAAAAATACAAAATCTATGGCTCTCAGACTATGGAGACACTAAAACATCTTTTTTTTCTTTCAAAAATGCTATTATTATGTAAAACTTAAATAAATAAGAAGAAGTATACATATTAGGTATTGCCAAGTACCTAACGATCTGCTCTATAGAAATGTTACGTGACTTAACTCCTCAGGTGAATGCTGTAAAAATAAATAAATAAAAACTGTGCTAAAACAACCAAATTTTTTGTCACCTTGCCCCATAAAAAAATATGGCGTTCAGAAAATGGAGACACAAAAACATAATTTTTTTTTCAAAAATGCTTTATTATGTAAAAGTGAAACAAACAAACAAAGAAAGTAGACATATTTGATATCATTGCATCCGTAACAACCAGCTCTATAAAAATAGCACATGATCTACCCTGTCAATGTTGTAAAAAAAAAAAAAAAGTGCCAAAACAGCCATTTTTTGGTTACCTTGCCTCACAACAAACTTAATATAGAGCAATTAAAAATCATATGTACCCCAAAATAGTCCCAATAAAACTGGCACCTTATCCCCTAGTTTCCAAAATGGGGTCACTTTTGGGGAGATTGTAAAGGTGCATCAGGGGGCCTTCAAATGGGACATGACACCAAAAAACCAGTTCAGCAAAATCTGCCTTCCAAAGACCATGTGGCGCTCCTTTTGTTCTGCTCCCTGCCGTCTGCCCTTACATCAGTTTATGACCACATGTGGGATGTTTATGTAAACCGCAGAATCAGGGTAATAAATATTAAGTTTTGTTTGGCTGTTAACCCTCTATGTGTTAAAGAAAAAAATGGATTAAAATGGAAAATCTGCCAAAAAAGTGAAATTTTGAAATTTCATCTCCATTTTCCTTTAACTCTTGTGGAACACCTAAAGGGTTAACAAAGTTTGTAAAATCAGTTTAGAGTAACTTGAGTGGTGTAGTTTCTACAATGGGGTAATTTATGAGGAGTTTCCACTATGTAAGCCCCACAAAGTGACTTCAGAACTGAACTGGTCCTTAAAAAAGTTGACTTTGGAAATTTTCTTAAAAATTTAAAAAATTGCTTCAAAAATGCTAAACCTTCTAACGTCCTAATAAAAATAAAATTACATTACCAAAATGATGCCCACATAAAGTAGATATATGGGGAATGTTAATTAATAAATATTTTATGAGGCATCATTATCTGTCTTAAAATCAGAGAGATTCAAATTTATAAAACAGTGAATTTTTTAAAATTTTCGCAAACTTTTGGATTGACTCAATATATTGACTCAAATTTACCATTAACATGAAGTACAATATGTCATGAGAAAACAATCTCTAAATGGCTTGGATAAGAATAAAAGTGTTCCAAAGGGGGTAAATGGCCCGGTCTGGAAGTGGTTAAAAAGTCGCAAATCTGGGTTTTGTTACTTTTAAATTCCAAGCACACAGCATAGGGGAATGATAAACCTTCCCTACAGTATTCTTGTATCTTTCTAAAATTGTGATGTTTTATGGGAAATATGTAGATTTTTACATTGGTCATTGTGTTTTTTTTTATTTGAAGGTACAAATATTCCACTTGTTGTTCTCAATTGGTAAAGGGCTTCTGTCAGCAGATTTGTACATTTGTTAGCAGGAGCTGTGTTGGTCCCATGTTCATAGATGCTCACGTTTCAGAGAAAAATTGCAATGAGAGAGTTGCCGTTACACCTAAAGCCTCAGCTCTCTCTGCACTTTAATTGACAGTGCAGGCAGTAAAAACGTCTTCACCCCTGCTCCTGTCAATGAGAGTGCAGAGAGAGCAGGGCTCATTTGCATATATTTGCATATATTTTTCTCCGAAATGCGGGCACAGATGACGTTGGGACCAGCTGCCAAGCGCACATGTATCAGCCTGTTTTACTGCTACAAATTTGGCGACAGAAGTCCTTTAACATTTTATTTATCTATTTTTTAAATTAGCCTATGACAAACCTGAAATTGCATGACAGCTGCCATTGCACAAAGCGTTAATTATGCAGCCAAAACATTAATTATAATACAGAAGAAAGAATTTTAGAAGCTGCTTTACGTTATCTTCAAAATGGGATATATTTAATGAGCAAAATATGCCATCATTCTGGCTCAATTTGCAGCAAAAATCTGGCGTACATGTCTTGCTCTAAAATTGTATTTTAGACACTTTTTGTTCCTCACTAAACAGTTTTAAGAAACGTCTAAAACGAAGAGAAGAAGTTCTAACATGTCTAGAAAAATGCACCAAAATCTATCTGTGATACAGTTGGTACATTTTCTGCCTGCCTGGTCTAAATTTAAGCTGTTGAAATTCATAGGGAGTCTGAGCAGTTTTGGGCCTGCAAATAAAGGTAATCATACCTTTTATGGCAGCATTTATGACCAGGATAAAAAAAAGTTTTATTTTACCTGAAAATGCTCTTGCAAGTGCCTTGAAGACAGTCCTTCACTCTGTTAGTGATAGGCCCCCTTTAAATATAATTAAAGATTATTAATACATGCCCCCCCCCCCCCCCCATTGAGTTCGCAGTACACATTATGGCAGTTGTATATTATTAGTTTTATGCCACTTTTTGGCGTATTTAGGTTGCAACAAAATCTATGATTTTACCCCACTCACAGTGGTGGAAAAAGGGTGTGCGGCATGGGTAGGTAAGAGGGCTGGCTGACTCGGCTCATTCATCATTTTCCACACCAGTTTATGGCATGGAAAATGGCCTTAAACAACGCCAGAAAGGGAGCTGGTGTAGTTCAAAGCATGACACGGCAGCAAGAGCCAAAGTTATGTAAAGGCCTGCACCTCTGCATAACTTTGGCGCATCCACCAGCATCACAGAGGGATTAAGACCAGCAGTATAAATCGCTGGCCTGATAAAATGTCCCCCTATATGTATATGCCAGGAAATGCTTCTGATGTATACAAAGCAGACATCTATGGATATGCCCTGTTGATATACACCTGGATGGTATGTGTCAGCATTGATTATGAAGACATCACATTCTAAATCTATAGGCATTAACATAGGAGTTGATCCCCCCCCCCCCACACCTCCTTTGAAGCTAAAACAGCTTCCACTCTTCTTCTGGGAAGGCTCTCTACAAGATATTGGAGTGTCTGTGGGCATTTTTCCCATTCATTGAGAAGAAAAGGCATTTTTCCCATTCATCGAGAAGAAAATTAGTGATGTCAGATGTAGATGTTTCCTTTCAATGAAACTAAGGGGCCTAGGCCAAACCCTGAAAAACACCTCCATGGCATGACGGGGGTACTGGTTATTTTCACTCGACCCTTCTCCCCCATTAACACTAACTCGCCCACCCCCATTCATTCTTAAGTTCCCAACTTAATTCAATAATGAAACAAATACCACATTTTTGGATTAATTTGGCCACAGCTGCCTTTTTATTAACAAACATACAAAAATAACCTTTTTAAATACCAACATTATTAACCTGTACCAAATGTTCAGTCACCGAGGGGGAGTTCCTTGAAGCCCCAAAACCACTGAATAACCATATCGGGGTGAGCCAACTTACCTCCAGCCGTTGACCGCTGGCTCAGAGGCACCCCTGCCGGCTCACCCCAACAATTCAGCCACAGCCGCCCACCAACCAATGGGAGTCCAGCCCCCACCGTGGGGCCCTCCCATCCTCATCACCTGATAAACTCACCAACTCCAAGGACCTGCCACCACCTATGCCGCCGTGACAATTACCCTCAGCATGCCCCCAATGCAACCCTCAAAGTTGCACGTCCCCAACTGTAACCAGCAAACCCTACGCACCCTTTTTTTATTTTTATTTTTTTATTTAGACCACTGTAGCCACCTGCCGCAAAAAAAGAGGAGGGTGGGCGGGAGATGTTCTTCTTTAACAAAATGGCCCCTCTTACCGGCCGCACTCTTCTTATAAACCAAATACTCCTCCCCTTTCTCCTACAAATTCACCAACCCCTAACCCTGGGTCTCCTTAAACCACCCCCCCCCCATCATGGTCGCCTCCCCCTAAGGCTATAGCCCTCAGTCCGGCTTTACTTGACGGGGGTACTGGTTATTTTAACTCGACACTTCTCCCCCATTAACACTAACTTACCCACTCCCATTCATTCCTAAGTTCCCACCTTAATTCAATAATGACACAAACACCACATTTTTGGATTAATTTGGCCACAGCAGCCTTTTTATTAACAAACATACAAAAATAACCTTTATTAATACCAACATTATTAACCTGTACCAAATGTTCAGTCACCTAGGCGGAGGTCCTTGAAGCCCCAAAACCACTGAATAACCATATCGGGGTGAGCCAACTTACCTCCAGCCGTTGACCACTGGCTCGGAGGCACCCCTGCCGGCTCACTCCAACAATTCAGCCACAGCCGCCCACCAACCAATGGGAGTCCAGCCCCCACCATGGGGCCCTCCCATCCTCATCACCTGATAAACTCACCGACTCCAAGGACCGCCCACCGCCACAGACGCATCAGCTTGACCACTTAAGCCTGTGCGTCCCTCCACACACGCACAGCAATCTCCATTCCCTCCTGCAACGCTAAGCACCACATGTCCAAACCCAGAGCATTGAGATGTACCGCGTCACTACGCCAAAACCCCCCAACCCCTTTCTCAAGCTCCACGTGTTTGCCCCATTCTTAGACATAAACCTACTAATAGCCCTATTAACTTTCACTCTGGCCTTGTTGATACCGTTAACTGAACGCGCCCCTCGCCACACCGTTCTCGGAACGATGTCTGACCAGACCGTTACCATTTTTGGAAACATTGCCCATAAATGCAGCAAGTCAAATTTCATGTCCCGTACTAGCTCCCTAAACAGCTGGGCAGCCAAGTCATTACCTTCCACATGCAGGACTAATACATCCGGGGCCCTATCTTGCTTGACATACCTATGAAATTCCGGTAAAACCCCGCTCCATATCATGCCCCGTCGACCTATCCATCTCACCACCGCCACCTCCCGAGCGAAACCAAGCTGCTGACCATCCAGCCTGACCGCTGCTCTGAGAGCACCCCAAAAAACATATGAGTGCCCAAGAAACCAAATCAGCAACGGCTTCGAACCTGAAACAAGAAAACACAGAAAAAAACCAGGAGTAATCCCGCATGCCACCACCATATATAAATAAACATATATAATCAACCGTAAAATCACTTCCCGACCTCACAACCTCTCTGGCCGGACGTACGAACGGAACCGTACAGATTCCCACCTCCCTATCCTCCTGATAACGTTGTCCCCCAAACCCCTCGGTTGCCGCTCCTAATCTAAAGGAATGACCCGAGTACCCCTTCCACCCCATTCCTATTTGACCTAAGCACCGTCTAAACACCGCTGTAAACTGATAACGCGAAAGAAACGACCCATCCTGATGAACCAACAACGGAGACAACACCGTTCCCACGTCCGGACA
Organism: Bufo bufo; assembly: GCF_905171765.1. Classification (NCBI taxonomy): domain Eukaryota; kingdom Metazoa; phylum Chordata; class Amphibia; order Anura; family Bufonidae; genus Bufo; species Bufo bufo. The sequence continues at coordinate 591,002,086 of NC_053391.1, forward strand.
ATATGCCCGCATGCAACACACTGGACACATTAAACAGCCCGGGATCTCAAACAACACTACTCTGCGACCTCTCCCTTCCACATCCGTTTTAGATTGTCTAATAACGAATTCTACCCTGTCCGAAAAAACATCAACATCATCTCTCAATAAACCTCCCACTCTATGAACAGAAGGACAAACTAGTTCCCCCAACCGCAACGCCCCAAAAAACGCCAACGAGAAAGCCAAGCGAAATAACCGCGCCTCCCTCAGTGAACTACAGACCCCGTCCAACTGCTCACCTAAATGCAACAGCAATGCGAAAGATACAGGCTGCCGATCATCACCTCCCCCCTTTTCCCGGCGCCAACCCTTCAAAGCCCTCGCTACCAAGAGCGACTTAGTTAAATCCATCATCCCCCAGGTTATCGCAGTGGAACCGGATTTTCTTATTCTTAAAAACCTGCCCCCACAACATCACTGCCACCACGATAAATTTTTAACCCAACCCCTCAGAAACCAACTGTCCGGCCACTACCCAGCACAACATTCCTCCGCACAATAAACCCCATAACCACAACCCCCCGCCGCATCTGAAAACAGGTCAAAATCGAACAAATCCACCATCTCGTCCATGAACAAGGAACGACCATTATATTTGTCCAGAAATGCGCCCCAAACCAAGAAGTCCCCCTTCAGCTCCTGCCCCAGCCTAATGAAATGATGAGGCGCCTGAACCCCTGCTGTCGCCCCTGCCAACCGTCTGCTGAACCCCAAACAACCCGAACAACCCCTCTAACGTATGCAACAAAACCTAACAAACCCTCGACTCCGGAGGGCCGACGCAAAGAAAATCGTCCAGATAGTGGATAACAGAATCACACCCAGACAAATCTTTAACCGCCCATTCCAAAAAAGAACTAAACATCTCAAAATATGCGCAGGACAATGAACAGCCCATCGGTAAACACCGATCCACAAAAAAACCGCCATTCCAAAAACAGCCCAATAGATGCAGACTATCAGGATGTACCGGCAAAAGCCTAAACGCCACCTCAATATCGGTCTTTGCCATTAGCGCTCCCCGACCGAACCGCCTCACCCATGCCACTGCCACGTCAAACGACATATAGACCACTGAGCATAAGGCCGGGTCAATGCCGTCGTTAACCAACGTTCCCTTAGGGAAGGACAGCTGGTGAATCAACCGGAATTTATTGACCTCCTTTTTTGGGACCACCCCCAACGGGGACACACGCAAATCCAACAAGGGTGGCCTCGCAAAAGGGCCAGCCATCCTACCTAGTCTAACCTCCTTCTCCAATTTTTCTGTAACCACCTCCGGGTGCTGAATTGGCGAATGCAAATTTTTTGTAACTAACCTAGCGCCAGACGGAACAAACGGGATCCGAAAACCCAACGCAAATCCCTCCCCTAACATCCCCGCGACCTTCCTGTCAGGATACCTATTGGGATACGGCTCCATCTTTTCCAGACGAACCGGCGTCTCCCCCTTTTCCAGATCCCTCCCCGCCTTTTTGCCTGCCGCTCCTAAAACACTGTGTCTCCCCGTGTAAGCCCCCGCAGTTGGAGCACTCATGCTTAAACTTGCACTTGGCCCCAAACTTACATCCACCCTCATTGAACAGGAAGCACAGTCCTTTTGCGGAAGCTGCCGCAAAACCCGACTGCCCTCCGCCGCCGGCCTCCCCCCAGAAAGGACTGCCCTGATCTAACCGGGGCCGTCACTTTTAACCACAAGGCAATATCCTTGTGATCCCATCTGATACCCGGACGCACTGCCTTCTGCTGCCTGAATTGTTCATCATATCGCAGCCACGCTAAACCCCCATATACCCTATACGCTTCCCCAATGGCATCCAGGTAGCAAAAAAGAGCGGAGCAACATTCCGGCTCTTTCTCCCCTATTACACTCGCCAGTATCGTAAACGCCTGTAACCAGTTTGCAAACGACCTCGGTATAAGCCCGTGCCTGCGCTTTTCTTCGTCCTCCTTCTTGCTCCGTCCTTCTGAACTTTATCTAAGTTAAATTTCTCCAAAGGGAGCAAGGAAAAAATATCTACGTACTCCCCTTTCTATATTTTATCCCTCACCTCCTGCTTAAGATGCGCCCCCAGGGGACCCTCAAAACATACGTATACCTCCCCTTTTGCCCTGTCATCCAACCGCGTCGCATCTTCCTGCCCTGAGCACCCCGCCTGCGTCTGAACCGACACCGTGCTGGCCCGCACACCCGACACCGCCTCCCCAACGCCCCCAATGCCACCAGAGCCCCCCCCCAACACCCCACGCCGGTAACATACACAGATTGTCATACATGCAGGCACTCTTACATACACACACTGTCATACATGCATGCACTCTTACATACACACACTGTCATACTTGCAGCCACTTTTACATACATATACATTCATACATGAAGCACTTTTACATACACACACTTTCATACATGCATGTACTCTTACATACACACACTGTCATACTTGCAGGCACTTTTACATACATATACATTCATACATGCAGCACTCTTACATACACACACTTTCATACATGCATGTACTCTTACATACACACACTGTCATACGTGCAGGCACTTTTACATTCATATACATTCATACATGCAGCACTCTTACATACACACACTTTCATACATGCAGGCACTCTTACATACACACACTGTAATACATGCATGCACTCTTACATACACACACTGTCATACTTGCAGGCACTTTTACATACATATACATTCATACATGCAGCACTCTTACATACACACACTTTCATACATGCATGTACTCTTACATACACACACTGTCATACATGCAGGCACTCTTTTAAACCAATTACAATACAAGTAGATTCCTTCCTCACCTCATGGCCCTCTGTGTTGCTAGTTGTGTCCCCAGGCCCTCTGTGTTGCTAGTTGTGTGCCCAGGTCCTGAGCCAGGCTCCTCCTTCAGGGCTGGGCTCCAGACTGATCACACAGGCAGCAGTCCCTCTAGCAGAGCTGCTTCATTGGAGGGGAGGCTGTCAGTGCTATTGACTGACAGGTTTTAGACAATCAGCACTGCTGGTCAGAGTAAGGGCCCGTGTGCTGGCCGTTCCATGCAAACTGCGGTCCCCAATGCACAGCAACATCCGTGCTTGAATGGGTCCGTGATCTGTCCGCACTGCAAAAAAGTAGTGCATGCATAACTTTTTTGCTGTGCTGAGGCACGGACAGAAAACCCACGGAAGCACTCCGTAGTGTTTCCGTGGGCTTTCGTTCCGTATCTCCGGATTGCGGACCCATTGAAGTGAATGCGTCCGTGATGCGGGATGCACACGGCCGATGCCCGTATATTGCGGAGCCCTCCTTCTCATTTAGGATTAATCGAAGGCAGCATGCATTCTACTGTGTACAGGGGGTGGGGCTTATCTCAGACATGTTCTAAGCAAGGAAGCTCACTTGCTGGTTCGGGGACCCACCGAGGATTTCCCCGGCTCCCTGGAGGGCCAGTCCGAGCCTAGTCCTATTACAGGACCACGTAAGCTTTTCAGAACAACCTATTTTTTTCATAAATGTTTACAATGGCTAGGGGCTGGATTTTATACACCTGCGGCACTGGGACTGAATTCAATGATTAAGACGTGTGCCCCAATATTCTTCTCCATATAATGTACATATATGCAACTGCACAGCATTTATTTTATGCACTTATATATTCCACAGCACTTTACAGACATTAGCAACCAACTGTCCCCAATGGGGCTCACAATCTAAGTTCCCTATCAGTAGGTCTTTAGAGAGCAGGAGGAAACCAATGCAAACACAGGGAGAATATACAAACTCCATGCAGATGTTGTCCTTGGTCAGATTCGAAACTAGGACCCCAGTGCTGCAAGGAACCAGTGCTAACCACTGAGCCACCGTGCTGCATTTGTCTGTGCCACTGAATATATAAACATATACATCAGGGCATTTATTCAGTGCACACAGTTTTCCAAAAGTACACAACGAACACAGTGTGAACAGAATTTTAAAGATATTTAACATAAATTATGGTTGAAAATCCCTGCAGCCATAGGCCCCATATTCCAAAACCAAACCCAACAGCATCATGGGGATATAGGTACATAGTATACTCACTTATTAAACGCCTTCTCACTCCCCGTTACCTCTTACCACAAAGTGACCCTATATCACTAATACATGAAGAGCTGACAGGGGAACAGGAACACTTTAAAAAGTATATGGCTCTGTATGTATATTCCAAGCTATTTACAGCCTTCTGTAACCCCTTTATAGAACATTTCTAATCTTTCCCAACAAAAGACAAAAAAAAAACAGTAATACAGTATTCGGACATTTCGAGGAAAGTTGGGTGGCAGCCAGTATGGCCTCTATCTTTCCCAGATTAGTTTTCAGTCATCTGCTCCACATCACTAGAGATCCCAGCAGATCTGATTTTTGGGATTTTAGAAAAGCTAAATAATAGCAGCTGTTGGCACTGTATTGGCAACCATATTGGCAACCATCTTTCTAAGGGCTCATGCACGCAAATGTTGCCCGGCCGTTCCGTGCATTGGAGACCGCAATTTGTAGTCCCCAGTGCACGGGCACCATCTGTGCGGCTGCCAAAGTCGAACCCAGACCCATTCAACTTGAATGGGTTTGTGATCCATCCGCACCGCGCAACAAAAGAACATGTGGAGGCACGGAGAGAAACCCCATGAAAAGCGCTCCGTAGTGCTTCCCTGGGGTTTTGTGTCTCTGTTCCACACAGCACCTTCCAGATTGCGGAACTATTCAAGTGAAAGGGTCCGCATCTGTAATGCGGTGCACAAATGGCCGGGGCCCATATATTGCGGACCCATTTTTTGCGGGCCACAATACAGGCACTTCCAGGCAAGGGCCTTGTGCATGAGCCCTAAAGAACAGAGATAACGAAAAAAGAATATAGATTGCTGCCACACTAGATCGATTTCTAGATCTTTTTTTTTGGGCTCTGGCATTATTTTCCAAGTGTTTTTTGGCGTCCGTCGCACAATGGGCAGATTTATTAAGACTGGTGTTCCCGTACACAAGTGTTGATCAGCCTGTGTTGGAGTAAGATGCCTCATAATAAATCAGTCGCATCTCTGACCTTCCATGCTGGTGTAGACTTGAGCTATAACCTACACCAGGTTCTGATAAAAGTTACAGTGAATCCGGCCGTCCATTTAAAGCCCTGCCCCTCCCGCTAAGCCCTGTTTTTTTTTGACACGTTGGAAAAGTGTTGAGAAGCTCAAACAAATGATAGCACAAATCTGATGTGCACCATAATTTGTGACTTTCTTACGCCATTATAGTGGTATAAATAGCTTTCTATAGGGTTCTTACACTCAAATTTTGTCTGTTTTTTATCATAAAAAAATGCCAGAATAACCACATGTGGGTTTTTTGCAGCCTGCATATTTTGCCACATTATTTGTGGCATTTTCTGCAAACAGCCCAGATTAACTAATCGTAAAAATGGCGTAAGCTTAGATAGACTGTCTAGACCTACAGCAGATTTACCGCAGGGGCTCAGGCTGGTTGAGAAATGTGGTGCAGGGATAGACGCACTATTGGTTGGCTTAATTTGATACAGGTTTTTATACCAGAATTTGGTGCAAAATGTCGAATCTTAGCCCTGCCCCCTTTCAGTGATGCCCCACCCCTTTCTGCAAAGTCCCACCTCCTTCTCGAGCATGTCAGCAAAACATGTAGAAACCGTAGATGCACCAAATTGCACCAAAAATCTGCCTAAAAAGTGTAGCAAATTGCCGTAGATACATTAGTAAATCTTGACCAGTGTGTCTTACCACTAGTGTTTTCTTTATGGATTTTTTTCCCCTATAGTGAAGGTACTGTTAAAACATGTGGAGAAACACCAATAGCTCCAGCATGCTGTATTTTTAAAAAGTGCCAGAAAGACAAAAAACACCACCTAAAAAAAAGCACCAGTAAGAAAAAAACACTTGTGTGAGCCATGTTTCATATTTCCCATAGACTTGCCAGATCAGGCAATCTGTATGCAACTGGACAGCATTTGTAGATGGATCTGGATGCGGATCCGTCTCACAAATGCATTGCAAGAACGGATCCGTCTGTCCGTTTGTCATACAGACAAACGGATCCATTTCTATTTTTTTCACATTGTTACCGGTCTGCGCATGACGGATCCGGCATTGCGCTATTTTGAATGTCGGATCCGGCACTAATACATTCCTATGGAAAAAAATGCCGGATCCGGCATTCAGGCAAGTGTTCAGTTTTTTTGGCCGGAGATAAAACAGTAGCATGCTACGGTATTATCTCCGTCCTGAACAGTCAAAAAGACTGAACTGAAGACATCCTGATGCATCCTGAACGGATTGCTCTCCATTCAGAATGCATTGGGATAAAACAATCAGTTCTTTTCCGGTATAGAGCCCCTAGGATGGAACTCTATGCCGGAAAAGGAAAGCGCAAGTGTGAAAGTACCCTAAGTTGCAAGAAAACAGGCGCCATGCCTTCAAGTGGCAGCTGTCTGCACACCGTGCCAAGATGGGGCATGTTCCTTCTTGGCACAGCCAAAGCTTTAATCTGCAGCTCTTCGATTTTCAGTGTTGCCTCCCATTGAAAGAAATGGGAGGCAGATCACGCGGCAAAATTCCACGGGAGAACAACACCGTGTGAACGGGCCCTAACCTAGGTTTCTGCTCCCCAAAAAATCTGCTAAAAAATTCATAACAGAGATAGTTTGAAACCACCCATAAGGTGACAAGTGAAGGGACAATAAGAACTTGTGCCTTTTCATTTATAGGGGATAATAATGTGCTGCTGTGGTATTTCTGCTGCAGTCCCGATGCCCTTTTCCTAATTCTTTAGGATTAAAGCGCTTAAAGAGGTTATATTTAACTGGCCGCGCAGCTCCCAAGTGACTCCAGGTCTGTGGTTTGTGTAAACTGCAGTAGTTAAAGGCATACACACCATTTCTATCACTATTATCAGGAATATTGCTAGTAGGACATGAAGCCAGCGCTGTCAATCACTGGTACAATCTCCTCGTTGAGCAGGGGATGACACCTGTCTAGAGCACGCAGGATCCAAGATGAGATATCCTCTAAGTCAGCATCAGCGGAGTCTGCAGGCAATAACCTGACAAATCCTCCCTTTGTGGGGCAGAATCTGGTAACACTGATAATCGTTTTGGAATAGGGCGTTAATGAAAAACCTGGTGGTTTTTATAATCGTGACTCAGGATGTAATATTGAGTATGTAAATATTTAAACTCCACATAAAGACTCCACAGCTGCGGCGCTTGAAGGATACACTGAAGTGTGCAGAAGAAAACCGTCTTTGAAGAAAAGTTTTGTTCTTATTTTTAAGCTCGTTATATTTCAATATTTTAACAATATTGGCTGTGGGGGAAAAAGGGAAAACCTCTCAAGTTATTTTCAGTTGTTTCCATTTTTCTATGATTTCAAGTGCAGTGCAACTGTCCTCTTCCTCCCTCTAGTGGCCAACTACTAAACTACAGTTTTTCTTATTTATATCTTTCACAGCATTGCTTAAATGAGATTGAGATCCTGGCTATCATTTTTGCTGCTGCTATACATGATTTTGAACATACAGGAACAACGAACAGCTTCCACATCCAGACAAAGTAAGGATGCTTTTATGTATGGTTAAATAGTCCAGACATACGTACTGGTTATGTACTAATAATGTAAAAATAGGCCCCTTTCACACGTCAGTGGATCACAGACGTGTGCAGTCCATGGTCTCCATAGACCGCTCTATTATCCATTGACTTTAATGCGTGTATTCCCACATCCACAACTCACACACATTGTAGTCTATGGATCAGTAAAAACCATGGACACAAGGCAGATGGCATCTGTGGTTTTCAGGGATCATTGGTAGGAGACCCTCTGGAAATTAATTTTCAGCCTAGCAGTGTCTATACGGATGACACACGGAGAGCAAAAAGCGGACACACGGACCAAACATGGATTCTTCATGAACATCTTTACAGATGATCATCTTGTCATTGATGCCACAGACATGTGAATGAGACCTAAAGTGTAGAAGTGAATACAGTGTTGGTGTGATTATGCTGGTGCAAGTTACTCATCGAAACACAACAATTCTGTTATAAATTAGGTGTATTATCCTTAGTATTCTTCATTGTAACATAATTGGCTAAAACATACATATGGCTTCCATATGCTATGAACTGTAAGAAATGAAGCACACTCCAGTATACTACAGATGATATTTTAAACATATTGTGCTGCAGTTGAAAATCAATCTGTTTAAAAAGCATTGCCTTATTGGATTTGGTTAAAGAGTATCTGTCTGCAGGATCAACCCTATTGCACCAGACCAAAAGTTTGGACACACCTTCTCATTCAAAGAGTTTTCTTTATTTTCATGACTATGAAAATTGTAGATTCACACTGAAGGCATCAAAACTATGAATTAACACATGTGGAATTATATACATAACAAACAAGTGTGAAACAACTGAAAATATGTCATATTCTAGGTTCTTCAAAGTAGCCACCTTTTGCTTTGATTACTGCTTTGCACACTCTTGGCATTTTCTTGATGAGCTTCAAGAGGTAGTCCCCTGAAATGGTTTTCACTTCACAGGTGTGCCCTGTCAGGTTTAATAAGTGGGATTTCTTGCCTTATAAATGGGGTTGGGACCATCAGTTGCGTTGAGGAGAAGTCAGGTGGATACACAGCTGATAGTCCTACTGAATAGACTGTTAGAATTTGTATTATGGCAAGAAAAAAGCAGCTAAGTAAAGAAAAACGAGTGGCCATCATTACTTTAAGAAATGAAGGTCTGTCAGTCAGCCGAAAAATTGGGAAAACTTTGTAAGTAAGGGCTATTTGACCATGAAGGAGAGTGATGGGGTGCTGCGCCAGATGACCTGGCCTCCACAGTCACCGGACCTGAACCCAATCGAGATGGTTTGGGGGGAGCTGGACCGCAGAGTGAGGACCGTAAAGAATCCTCTTCTAGGTTTGTGTACAAACCTTCTTTCCTCCAGACTCAGAGGATGTCCTCTCGTCACAGTCCTGGGGATAAGTAGATGATGGGATAGATCTCTGTACTGACCCCCTGACATATTTATACATAGTTATTAGATCTCTCCTCAGTCATCTTTTTTCTAAAGTGAATAACCCTAATTTTGATAATCTTTCAGGGTACTGTAGTTGCCCTCCTCTGAACCCTCTCCAGCTCTGCTATGTCTGCCTTGTTCACAGGAGCCCAGAACTGTACACAGTACTCTTGTCACTCAAGGGGAGGGTGTAGTGGCTAAGGGTGGAAAGCTGAGGAGCTAAGCTGCTTTAGGGTGCTAGGGCCCATCCCTCAGTCCACTGATGCATAACTAAAACATGGCTGCTTTCTCATGAACAGAGCCATGGATTTTATCAAGAGAGAAATCATCTCAATCGGCAGGATCAACCCTACCAAGTAGTATGCCTCAATAATATGGTTGATCCTGCTGACAGATTATTTTTAAATACTGTACCTTGTTTTATTGGATGAAAGCACATTGACATATGGCATTGTGATGGTTTCTATTGTTACTTCATTGCAATGTCTCATCTACATATAAACTTTGCAAGTGCATTGCATTACTTCAGAGCTGCACTCACAATTTTGCTGATTGTTATTAGAAATAGTCAATAAGATTGTCCAGAGACACTCCTCTGACTTTTTTTGCTCCTAGTATGCATTTGGAAAGTGTGTTTTGCCCTGTTTCTTTTGATATCTCCATAAAGAGGCACACAAGGTCAAAGGCCTATAGAAATGTGAATACAGAGTTCTGCTGTAATGCAGCCTGTAACACACAATCAATTGAATTCATGTAAGGCAAGAAAAAACTAAATGTAAAATAGTACATGGGCAGGTTGCTAACCAGAATTTTTCTTTTTTATGGACAACTTATCTCAAAATCACGGCCATACAAATGTTTTTTCACGGACACAGAAAAAAAGTTGCCTATTTTTATGGACTGTCCAGAAATTTATGGATGGTCGACACCGTAACCACCATAGGAACAAGGAACAGGAACAGCTCTTACAAGAGCTAGGGGTTTTAGCCAGGGGAATATAAAGCATATAGCAATCCCCACACACATGAGACGAGGCTCAATGTTGAAGGCCAAAACAGGGACTCCCTTTATTGAAGATCAACTCAGTATATATACAGTTCAAGAAGTCTAGCAACATAAATCAATCAACCATGAACAACATGCAAACAGAAATCTTCCCCCCGCCCTCCATAATGAATGAATAGGGAGAGAGGAGACACATGTGATGGGATTATCTCCTGAGTGTATCATAGGGTGATCTACTCATCTAGGAGTCGGCTGCTCCTAGAGTCAGCTATCTTAATCCCATCACTAACACAATCAGTGGGAGTCTCAGTGCAGAGTTAACCCCAAAAGGTCTGAGGGGGTCTCCATAGTTCCGGGTCCATAGTCCGTAGGGAGGAGGCTGGCCCTCAGGCTTCTCCAGCAGCCCCAGTCACGGTTCAGTCCGTCACAGTACTCAACCACAAAATTGTGTCGTGTATGCAATTTAAAGGGGTTTACTGAGAAGTATATACTGATGAGCTATCCTCTGGACCCCCATTGATCAGCTGTTTTAGAAGGCAGCAGTGCTCACAGTAGCGCCACGGCCTTCTATCAGCTTTTCATAGGCCAAGTGACGTAACGTTCATCAGTCATATGGCCTGGGCACAGCTCAGCCCCATTGAAGTGAATGGGACTGTGCTGCAATACCAAGCACAGCTGCTATACAATGTAGGGCACAGGAGCGCCAGTGCCGTCTCAAACAACTGATTGGCGGGGTTCCTGGGTGTTGAACTGCCACCAATCAGATACTGATGACCTATCCAGAGGATAGGTCATCAGTATATAAGTCTCAGAAAACCCTTTTAGTCTTAAAGGGGTGTTACCATCTTAGATATTGGGGGCATATTAGTAGGATATGCCCCCAATGTCTGATAGAACGGACCCCGCAAAGTGCCAGAGGACACATGCACAGTCCCCCTCCTTTTATTTCTATGGGACTGCCAAAAATAGCCAAGCATTGGTTTAGCTATTTCCGTAAGCCCCTTAGAAGTGAATATAGCGGTGGCTGCACTTGCTCGGTGCGCCCTCTGACACTTTGCAGGCTCCATTCTAAGTATAAGTGCGGGTCCCACTAATATGCTTCCAATGTCCAAATGGGAAAACCCCTTTAACTAAAAACAATTAGCCTAATAAATAACCGCACAGCACTCATATGGTAAACTAACGCCTGCAGTCCTTTATTAAGAGTTAATTAAATAACATTATACTTTACTAAATGAAACTCTTGTGAATAAATGACCAGTCCAATAATAATAAGTTAACCTCCAGTCAAAATCCCCCCCCCACCTTCCCCCGAGAGAAGCTGGGTGCGTAACCTCTTCCCCACTAATAGTGGACCACGACTATAATAAATTACCGGAGGGTGGACGGGTTGAGCTCACCTTCTCTTAAGGTCTTCAGCGGTGGATCAAATCCTGATCTAAGTGCCACTCTCTTATAAGCAAACTTCCCACCACAGCTGCCTTTCTGACCAATAGGGCAGAAAATAAGGTGCCTCAGCGACAAGTAGCCAATCTGCATGCTCCAGTCATGGCTGCTGACCTTCACATAGGGCTGACTAATGGAGAAAAACAAGAAAATGGAGGGGGGGGGGGGTCGAAACAGACCAAACCAAATGCTGCATGACACCATGGTGGTACTTCGATATTCAGATCTGTACCCACTGTCATTATTACCATCACTTGGAACAGCCAGCACTGGGAGCGGCTTGTGGCTGTCACTTCTAAGGCTTCGTTCACATCACCATTCAGCCTTTCCATTCTCCTGTTCCGTTTAGGAGCAGGAGAACGGAAAGGACGGATTCGGCACATAACTGAGCCGAACGGAAACTAAGAACCCCATAGACTATAATCGGGTCTGCTAGCTTTCCGCTCAGAGGAAGATTTTTGAAGCGGAGACAAAAGTCCTGCGTGCTTGACTTTTGTCTGCGCTCCAAAATCTTTTTCTGAGTGGAAACCTATATTTTGTGTGCCCTCCAACACTACATTATACTTTTTATCCTTTATAGTGACATTGGGTGTGTCGCGGAGTGAGCACCTTTCCACATTTACCCAGTGGGTAACCATAAATCTACTATCTGCTTATTTAAGTAGAACCAAGATAACCACCAGTCTTTGCACAGGGTCTTACAAAAAAGGAATACAACCATGCCATTTCAGCCATGCATGTTGATCCTTTTCCATAGTCCTTCAGGACAAGTCACAGAGGCCCAAATGCTGTATTGGAGAGCAGACTGATTGTAGCCGCCTATTGCGCCAAGGCTAAGCGGATGCGGTGCGATTTTTCCCCGCGAGTGCAAAGCGTTTTAATGCGTTTTGCACGCGCGTGAGAAAAATCGTCATGTTTGGTACCCAGACCCGAACCCGGACTTCTTCACAGAAGTTCGGGTTTGGGTTAGGTGTTGTGTAGATTTTATTATTTTCCCTTATAACATGGTTATAAGGGAAAATAATAGCATTCCTAATACAGAATGCTTAGTAAAATAGGGATGGCGGGGTTAAAAAAAATAAAAAATAATTAAATTCACCTCATCCACCTGTTTGCGCAGCCTGGCTTCTCTTCTGTCTTCTTCTTTGATGATCTGTGAGGAAAAGGACCTGTGGTGATGTCACTGCGCTCATCACATGGTCCATCACATGATCCATCACCATGGTGATGGATCATGTGATGGACCATGTGATGAGCGCAGTGATGTCATCCCCATTATTCAACCAGCACTAGAAAAAACATCTGAAAACATGGATAACACCTAGTAGCTAATTTTTCCATTTTTGCCTCTCCATGTTTAATCAGCCATAACTTTTTTATTTTTCTCATTGACATGCCTGTATAATGCCTAGTTTTTTTGTGAGAAAATATAATTTTTTGGTGCTGTTTAAGGGTACTTATAATTTTTTTTTTTGCATTGCAAGTATAGAAAAGAAATATGTTTTACAATGTTTTTCTTTAATTTTATTGTTTACATTGTACATAGTTCACACTGAACAACCAGTTAAATGAGTTGTTCAGGTTATTTCAGTCATGTGGATACCTAATAATTGTTTCTTTGTTTTTTTATTTTACATAAAGCATGCACAATAAAATGTATTTTATTATTATTATTATTATTATTATTATTATTTGCAACCTTTAAAATATTTCAGTTACATTTTTATTACATTTTATATAATCGCATTACAGAATTACTGTCTTAAAAAAATATTTTATGCTTATAATGTATTAGCATACTCCTGTATACTAATACATTATCCTGTGTGTCTTTGGCACAGGCTGTAGTTAGGAAAACATTAGCCTTAACAGTAGGACTACTGAACAGACAGCCCTGGAGTCCTTTTTAGGTCCCCAGGGATGACTGCAGATGGCTTACCCAGTCTCTGATCAGATCACTAGGACCCAGTCAGAGAGGGAAAAACCCATTTGATCATACTGTGGTCACATATTGTGGCAATCAAAGGGTTAACAATTGGAAATGGAGCTACATCCAATCTTGGCCATAGAGCAAAAGAAGGATCAAAGACTTGAGCTGTAAGTTACAGTTCATTCACAGAGGAGGAATGCTCACAGAAGTGCCCTCTTCCTTCTAAACTAGCGACGACAAATGACAGTGGATTAGTCATTACGGGGTTAATGTTAGTGCATCCAGGCCCATACTGTAAATCAGTACCTATGTGAAGAGCAGCTCCGTTTTAACTGCCTCCCTCTGGAATAATAATTGAAAGAATTCATTTTTGTTGAACAAATGTGTTACATGCACTTGTGTTTTAGAAGAGAAAATCTACTACAAAAATGTATCTTGAGTGCCTCTAAAAAATAGTAATTGTACTTAAATTCTACAGAAAAAAAATTGCAAGTAACAAAATCTCGTGGGATTTAACTGTTACAGTGCTATGAAACATTAAGTCGGCAAGATTTCCATAGAAACAATCTGGGTGTCACATGTCTCGAGTGACACAATGATGTTCAGACTGAGTTATTTTAATGTCTCACATATCAGCAATGTATCAGCTTGTGGAGAATCCAGCATTTCTATATACTGGTCCACCAGATATAGTAATATACATCTTTTTATTGTATATAACTATACACCGGTCCACCAGATATAGTAATATACATCTTTTTATTGTACATTACTATATATTGGTCCACCATAAATATTAGTATACATCTTCTTAATGTACATTTCTATATTGGGTGACTGATTATTGACCTCCAAAAACATGGGCTGTGTTGGGTATTACAGTTCAGCAATATTCGAGTAGGTAAAGTACTGCAGTAACGCAGCATATGTGCAGTACCAGTGTAATGGAGCAGGTGTGCAGTACAAGTGTAACGCAGCAGGTGTGCAGTACCAGTGTAATGAAGCAGGTGTGCAGTACCAGTGTAATGAAGCAGGTGTGCAGTACCAGTGTAAGGCCCACTGCACACGAACATGTGCTTCCCGTTGCCGTATTGCGGACCGCATTTGCAGATCCGCAATACATGGGTGCCGTCCGTGGGCATTCTGCATCACGGATGCGGACCTATTCACTTGAATGGGTCCGCAAATCCGGAGATGCGGAATGGAAGCACGGAACGGAACCCTACGGAAGCACTACGGAGTGCTTCCGTGGGGTTTCGTCCCATACTTCCGTTCCGCAAAATAATAGAACATGTCCTATCTTTTTGCGGAACGGCCGGATCGCGGCCCCATTCAATTGAATGGGTCCACGATCCGCTGCCCCATGGACTGTGTTGGTGCATTGCGGCACACATTTTGCGGGCCGCAGCACGACCACGGGGTGCACACGTTCGTGTGCAGGGGGCCTAATGCAGCAGGTGTGCAGTACCAGTGTAACGCAGCAGATGTGCAGTACCAGTGTAATGTAGCAGGTGTACAGTACAAGTGTAACGCAGCAGGTGTGCAGTACAAGTGTAACGCAGCAGGTGTGCAGTACCAGTGTAA
The DNA here is from genome assembly GCF_905171765.1 of Bufo bufo. Lineage (NCBI taxonomy): Eukaryota > Metazoa > Chordata > Amphibia > Anura > Bufonidae > Bufo > Bufo bufo. The sequence goes on from NC_053391.1 coordinate 591,017,177, forward strand.
TTTAGCAAGTGTACAGTACAAGTGTAACGCAGCAGGTGTGCAGTACCAGTGTAATGTTGCAGGTGTACAGTATAAGTGTAACGCAGCAGGTGTGCAGTACAAGTGTAATGCAGCAGGTGTGCAGTACCAGTGTAATGTAGCAGGTGTACAGTACAAGTGTAACGCAGCAGGTGTGCAGTACCAGTGTAATGCAGCAGGTGTGCAGTACCAGTGTAACGCAGCAGGTGTACAGTACAAGTGTATCACAGCAGGTGTGTAGTACCAGTGTAATGTAGCAGGTGTACAGTACAAGTGTAACGCAGCAGATGTGCAGTACCAGTGTAATGCAGCAGGTGTGCAGTACCAGTGTAATGTAGCAGGTGTACAGTACCAAGGTAACGCAGCAGGTTTTATATGAACATTCTATTTCATATAGAAGATATATGACAGTACAGTACAAGTGTAACACAGCAGGTGTACAGTACCAGGGTAATGCAGCAGGTGCCCAAAATAAAACAAGAAAATCATGAGTAAGGATTAAATATTTGTTTGATATCCGAAACTTGTAGACTTCAGTGCATTTTTTCTGCATTGTGTCGCTTTTGGATTTTATCTATTTGAAGAATAAAGGTTAACTACGCTTTTATGGGAAGCTGGATTTTCTTGTTTTATTTTGGACACTGTTGAGACGCCAGATCCAGGCATATCCTTGCCTCCCAAGCGTATACACAGGTGAGCGCAGCAATCTTCTCTCCTGTTAATGTTTAATGCAGCAGGTGTGGAGCCACTGTGACACTGTTCAGTATAGACTTGGAGCTACCCCGGAGGGCATTGTCGAGGTGGTCCACTGGTATGCACTCTTTCATTCCTTATGGGGATCTGGACTTTACAGCAGGGGCCACCAGGCTGCAACCTGTAGAAGCATTCTTCATTCAGAGGCTGCTGACCCAGGCGGATTAAGAGACACCTGTGCATGACACCTAGGGGACAGAGTTTGTGCATTATGCTAAGTAGGCAGTAGGTAAGGGCAAGTGACACGGGGTCAGTATCGTTACAAGCTAAGGTCAGAATACACAATAAGCACACCCTTGCAGGAATAGGCTAGAAAACTTTTGCTCAGGTAATTTTCCGTAGGGGAAGGTCCGATATATTTTCCAAGGGATGCTGTCATAGGCTGAGGACAGATTAGCGTGTGAATGCACTGGTCCTTTTACAAGAATGTGCTTGCCCTATGGGAGCGTGCCCCAGCCAGAGCAGGAGGAAGGAGGCGGAGACAGCCGCAAGTGGCATGGAGCATGATGCCGCCCATGTCTGCTGGGAGAAGGGAGATGAAGCTGGACACAGACTGCCGGCATTACAATCAGACACAACCCACATTCAAGTGTGGTGCTGAGAGCAAAAGACCTTTTTATAATATAATATTCTCATATAATCCTTTAACTGGAAATCTAAAGGATAATCTTTATTTCAACCTTATTTTTAATAATAATAATAATAATAATTATTATTATTATTATTTTATTTGTATTTATTTATTTATTTTAAATTTAAAATAAAATTTATTTTATTTAATTTATGTTAGGTGAGGTTAACAGAAGATACATTTTGTGTTTGTTTATTTTTACGTTATAGCTATTTATTTTTCATTTTTAATATATTCCTTGGGGGTGTCATTATTGGAGACACATACATATATTTCCTGTACAGTCCAGCAGCGTATGACAGCCCTTTCTCCTTTAAAGATGATTCCATGCTGCACTGATAGTTCATCCCTTATGTGGAAGAAAGAAGAAGCTTCCACTGGAGCATGTTGCTTGTATTTTGGCCAGCCTTTCAAGATGACAGTCTTTGGCCTCTTGCACACGACCGTATGGCTTTTTCAGTATTTTGCGGTCTGTAAAAAACAGATCCGCAAAAATACAGAGGACGTCTGTATGCATTGCGTTTTTTGCGGAACGGAACAGCTGGCCCCTGATAGAACAGTACTATCCTTGTCCATTATGCGCGCAATAATAGGACATGTTCTATCTTTGAACGGAAATGGAAGGCATACAGAGTACCTTCCATTTTTTTTGCAGATCTATTGAAATGAATGGTTCCGTATACAGTCCGTATACGCAACGCAAAAAAACAGAACGTAAACGGAAAAAAGAAAAACGTTTGTGTGCAGGAGGCTTTTAGAATCTGGAGTTTTATCCTCCTCTGTAAGGTCTGTATATGTTTCAGCTTGTCCTTTGAGCCTGCCAGGTATTCACACATATTGACAGTGTATTTTTTGTCCTCATTTGTGATGGGCAGGTAAGCTGTGCTCAGAGTATCTGCAATCTATAAGTCTTTCCCTGGACAGTGGCAAATGTCAAAATCATACAAACCGGATTCCAAAAAAGTTGGGACACTATACAAATCGTGAATAAAAACTGAATGCAATGATGTGGAGGTGCCAACTTCTAATATTTTATTCAGAATAGAACATAAATCACGGAACAAAAGTTTAAACTGAGAAAATGTACCATTTTAAGGGAAAAATATGTTGAATCAGAATCTCATGGTGTCAACAAATCCCCAAAAAGTTGGGACAAGGCCATTTTCACCACTGTGTGGCATCTCCCCTTCTTCTTACAACACTCAACAGACGTCTGGGGACCGAGGAGACCAGTTTCTCAAGTTTAGAAATAGGAATGCTCTCCCATTCTTGTCTAATACAGGCCTCTAACTGTTCAATCGTCTTGGGCCTTCTTTGTTGCACCTTCCTCTTTATGATGCGCCAAATGTTCTCTATAGGTGAAAGATCTGGACTGCAGACTGGCCATTTCAGTACCCGGATCCTTCTCCTACGCAGCCATGATGTTGTGATTGATGCAGAATGTGGTCTGGCATTATCTTGTTGAAAAATGCAGGGTCTTCCCTGAAAGAGATGACGTCTGGATGGGACCATATGTTGTTCTAGAACCTGAATATATTTTTCTGCCTTTCCAGACATGCAAGCTGCCCATGCCACACGCACTCATGCAACCCCATACCATCAGAGATGCAGGCTTCTGAACTGAGCGTTGATAACAACTTGGGTTGTCCTTGTCCTCTTTGGTCCGGATGACATGGCGTCCCAGATTTCCAAAAAGAACTTTGAATCGTGACTCGTCTGACCACAGAACAGTCTTCCATTTTGCCACACTCCATTTTAAATGATCCCTGGCCCAGTGAAAACGCCTGAGCTTGTGGATCTTGCTTAGAAATGGCTTCTTCTTTGCACTGTAGAGTTTCAGCTGGCAACGGTGGATGGCACGGTGGATTGTGTTCACTGACAATGGTTTCTGGAAGTATTCCTGAGCCCATTCTGTGATTTCCTTTACAGTAGCATTCCTGTTTGTGGTGCAGTGTCGTTTAAGGGCCCGGAGATCACGGGCATCCAGTATGGTTTTACGGCCTTGACCCTTACGCACAGAGATTGTTCCAGATTCTCTGAATCTTCGGATGATGTTATGCACAGTTGATGATGATAGATGCAAAGTCTTTGCAATTTTTCACTGGGTAACACCTTTCTGATATTGCTCCACTATCTTTCTGCGCAACATTGTGGGAATTGGTGATCCTCTACCCATCTTGGCTTCTGAGAGACACTGCCACTCTGAGAAGCTCTTTTTATACCCAATCATGTTGCCAATTGACCTAATTAGTGTTAATTGGTCTTCCAGCTCTTCGTTATGCTCAAATTTACTTTTTCCAGCCTCTTATTGCTACTTGTCCCAACTTTTTGGGGATTTGTTGACACCGTGAAAATTGGAATCAACGTATTTTTCCTTTAAAATTATACATTTACTCGGATTAAATGTTTGATCTGTCATCTATGTTCTATTACAAATATATTGACATTTGCCATCTTCACATCATTGCATTCAGTTTTTATTCACAATTTGTTTAGTGTCCCAACTTTTTTGGAATCCGGTTTGTATTTCTGAAGTCATAAAAGCATGTGCTGCAGTCTCTTTGGGGCATTTAGTAGTGGTTTCTTTGTAATACTCTACAGAGGCTTGTAATTGGAGTGCAACATTACTTGTTGGCCATAAGTGTACTGGTGGAACTTCTCCATCCCAAATGGATGGTTAGAAGATGTCCAATATAAAGAACCTCTGTCATTTTCAGTTAGAAGTTGAGCTTTATATGTTTCACTTGACATCTATCCAAAAATTTTATCATCTTCTGGTCATGGTCCTTTATTGCAGATTCCAGATCTTTACCTTCTCCCACAATTAGTAAATCATCTCCAATAGTTTTTACTCCAGAATGTCCTTCTAGGGCTTGCATGAATTTCTGCTGGAACACTTCTTATGGGCATTCTCAGCCATACAGTATATAAAGTCCAAGTGGAGAAGAAAATGCTGTCAATAAACTCGATTCTTTATCCAGCTCCACATGCCAGAATCCATTTTTCACATCACATACAGAGAATATTTTCACCAGTGATAGATCTGTAGAATTTCTTCTATTGTAGGCATTGGATGGTAATTTCTTTTCAGGGCTTTGTTCAATAGCTTTGGGTCAATGCAGATTCTTTACTTGCCTGATGATTTCTTTTCTATAACCAAACTGCTTAGCCAGTCTGTGCTCTCATGCACTGGTGCTATCATGCCTCTGCTGTGCAAATGTCCTGGAGTTCCTCTTTAATTGGTTGCATTAAAGCTACAGGCACTCTTCTTGTCGGCAACCTAGTAGGCTGTACTGCATCAATTTCTAGTTTGTATTTGCCTTCCAGGCACCCATCGCCTTCAAATAAATCGGCATACTCTGTTTTTATAGTCTGCAAATCCAGCTTGCACTCTGCCTTCCCTTTAGAATTGTGTGTGCTCTGGGAAACTTCAAGAGCCATAATGTTATGAGACTGTACCTCTATTAAAGGGAACCTGTCACCGGGATTTTGTGTATAGAGCTGAGGACATGGGTTTGTAGATGGCCGCTAGCACATCCGCAATATCCAGTCCCCATAGCTCTGTGTGCCTTTATTGTGTAAATAAAACGATTTGATACATATGCAAATTAACCTGAGATGAGTCCTGTCCCTGACTCATCTCACGTACAGGACTCATCTCAGGTTAATTTGCATATGTATCAAATCGTTGGTTTTTTTTTTACACAATAAAAGCACACAGAGCTATGGGGACTGGGTATTGCGGATGTGCTAGCGGCCATCTAGCAATCTATGTCCTCAGCTCTATACACAAAATCCCAGTGACAGGTTCCCTTTAAGTCCATAGCCTGAACAGCTTTTACCCCCAGTAAAGGTATATGATCACCCTCCTGTAGTACAGTAAATTCCACTCTGTAACCCTTCTTGTTACATGGGCTAATTTAAGTTTGCAAGTCCCCATAGGCTTTAGAACACTTTTCTTGTACATTACCAGTATCTTGTCAGTGGGCTCAATTGATAAGCAGAGTAACTGGAACTACATTGCAGCTCGCTCCACAATCTAGCTGAAATTTGATTGGCTGCTCATCCAACAAAAAGGTTGCAAAAAGCTGCTTTACCTCATTAGCTACTGGCTGTTTGACTGCATTGACAGTCTCAGTTGCCGGTTGTAGCTGCAGCCATGTGGTGTCCTCTGCATTGTCACTGTCTGTATCCTGTGTCGTAGTGTGGACTTGTCTGTCCTGTTTGCCTGGTCCCTGTCTGCATAAATCCTGCTGGACATTTCTTTATGTCTCTCTCATATCTTTTCCCACACCATGTGCAGTGCAGGGAGCATTGGTCTTGCTTACTCTTGAGCAGATACTGCATTTACTGTGACATCACTGGTGCCCCCCATCATCTTCACGCTGTCTTTTTTCAACACCACGCATTTCTCTAAGGCCAGCTCTTCCTCTCTCAGTAATCTCTCTCTGCGATGGGAGTCTCTGATGCCTCACACTATTCTGTCTCTGTTAAGGGAGTCTCTGATGTCTCCAAATCCACGTTGCAGCCAGTCTCCTCAGTTCTGTCACATATCTGTCCACATTCTCCCCAACCTCCTGATTTCTTGAGAAGAACCTGTGTCTCTCCACAATCTCATTCTTTTTGGGTCACACTGTCTCTGCTGAGTGTGATTAAGGTCTGGGCTATTTCTCTGCTTTTTTCCCCAATTAAGTAATAACACAGCTTTACTTTTCTCATCTCATCACTGGGGGCCACTGTGAGATCCACATATGGGGTAAACTCTTCTTCCTTCCAGTGTCTCCAAGTCTGGGACAGATTGGAAGAGGTGACATCCAGTCTATGAGGGGGCTGCTGTGCACTCTTCATAGTGTAGTTCTGACAGTAACTCTGTACTTCCAGTTGCCTTAAGTCTCAGTATATGCTCAGAGGTTCTGTGTCCAGCTGCCACCATGTTCTGTTAGTTGGTTCTTCCATACTCAGTCTTTGGTACCAGACACCTTTATTACAATGAGATATCTACCACCATTGCACATGTGTCTGCCCTACCAACCAACAAGTCTGAGAACCACAGGTAGAGTGCACCAACATGTAGTGATACGGCAGCGCAGTGGCCTTCTTTGTTTTCCCTTGGCCATGTGTTCTCCTGTTCATCGGTCATATGGCCTAGACGCAGCTCAGCTCCATAGAAGTGAATGATACTGAGCTGTGATACCAAGAAAAGCCGCTATCAAATGGACGGCACTGTGCTTGGTAAGCTGAGAGAAGGCCACGGCTCCACTTCTCAAACAGCTGATTGTCGGGGGCAGTAATTACAGTATAAAACTCCTGGAAAACCCCTTTAACTAAAGCCATCGTACCCCACATACAGTGTTTAACAGTCCATCTGACTCATTGCAACCTGGTGTCATCTCGACTGTTGTCTCCCACACCATGATTCCACAGCATCCTCAGGAGCATCTCGGAGTGGCTAGAATTACGCCCACTGCAATCACTTCACCAGCTTCACGTCTTTCTGCGCCTGCTTTGCTCACACCAGTCTCCCTGAGAAATCTCTCTTTGTCAGGTCCTTTCTTTAGGAACCTATCCATGCCATCTAATTCCTCTCTCTCCTGAGCACAAGGGATGACGGCTCGCTGTGTGACTTCAGCCACCACACTCACTTCCTAATTACTGCCTCTGCTTACATTCTGTGGTACTACAGCTCCATCTAGTGGCCGTCATGTACATACTTATTTCATGCAGGATTACTTAAAAACTGCAGCAATAGACAACACATTTACATTGGCGCACCCTTACATGCAAAGTGCAACAACCAGACAATACCACGAGTTTTTTATGTAAGGGGAGAAAGGTACATTTAAGGTTCATTCCCTCTTACACATGAGCTAATTCAGATTTTAATATGGACAGTCACATAAAAAATAAAGAACACTAACATCTTTTAATCTGATTAGAATGAATACCTTATTTAATTAGTCTGTCATTTTCAGATGATACATTGCCTTTAAAGGGAGTCTGTCACCAGATTTTGACCCTATAGACCGCTTACATAGCGCTCTAGCATAGCAGTCTATGATTCTAATGGTACCTTTGATGTTTGCTTGTGAAGTTCCCCCAAGGGAAAAACGGACTTTTATTCATATGTAAATTAGGGCTCGCAAGTGCCCAGGGCGGCGCTCACCTCGTTGGAGCCCAGGCTGTTCTGCCTCTTTTCGTCATATCCCCGCCCCAGCCTCTTCCTCTGCCCGCCCCGCTCTTCCTTTGCGTCCTCCTTCTCTGCAGCGAGATCCCGCGCCTGCACTATCCATTGCTTGGCCGGGACATGCGCACTGCGATCCCCATTGTGGGCACGGCATCGCAGTAGCTACTACGCATGCGCCGGCCAACGGCGAGAAACAGCGGCGAGGAGGTGGACCAGAGACACCCACAATGGGCATCGCAGTGCGCATGCCCCGGCCAAGCAATGGATAGCGCAGGCGCGGTATCTCGCTGCAGAGAAGGAGGACGCAAAGGAAGAGCGGGGCAGGCAGAGGAAGAGGCTGGGGCGGGGATATGACGAAAAGAGGCAGAACAGCCTGGGCTCCAACGAGGTGAGCGCCGCCCTGGGCACTTGCGAGCCCTAATTTACATATGAATAAAAGTCCGTTTTTGCCTTGGGGGAACTTCACAAGCAAACATCAAAGGTACCATTAGAATCATAGACTGCTATGCTAGAGCGCTATGTAAGCGGTCTATTAGGTCAAAATCTGGTGACAGACTCCGTTTAAGTGTGGCTTTTAAGAAGCATATGACTATACAAATAAGTAAGCTCCAATTGAATGCATTTGCCAAGTTAGTTGATAAAGTCCCATATGTACTTATGAGATATACCCTTGAACAGTCAGTAGTTTTCAGCACAAATTCATAAAATTCCAAAAGTGAGAATGCTGCAAAGAAAGGCAATGCAATTTAACACTGCAGAGGACATTGAAAGGGCAGATGTAATTACTGTATGTATATCAGTCAGTAAGGTCCCATTCCAGCTGTACTTCTACTGCCCCACACACAAGGTCATCCTCTGCAGCTGGACATGAAGAACATTTGATTCCCAGTTACAAAATGATTACTTACATTTTAAACCATAAAACTAGGTAATGAGCTGGAACTGACAAGCCGTATAGATAACAGATGATAGGATGATATTTATATATACAGGCAGGGGCGTACACAGATCTCACAGGGCCCCATGGCATAATTTAGTATGAGCCCCCTGCTCCACCCAGTTTTCCAGTACGTGTGTATCTGCCATATGTATATTTTCTTTTATTAATGAAAATACATTTTAATGAAATTTTTTTAATAAAATCACCCTTCACCTCATCCAATTTATCCGATTTCTGTGTCAGTAAAGTGGAATAGGTGCTTCATGAATATGGCACTCATTCTGACCACCATATTTTTCACTGTATTTACATTAGATGACAAATACATTGATAAATCTGCTTCCATCCTGTAACAAAGCTTGCTGCCTGCAGCCACCACTAGGGGGAGCTCAATGCAGGTACCATTCCTGGAATGGAAGCTGAAATTATCGCTTTCCATTGAACTCCCCCTAGTGGCGGCTGCATGAAAATGCAGTGTTTGCTTGTCAGAGGAAAAGAAGTAGTAGGTCAACATTGTAGTTCCACCCTTGCAAAAACTAACCTCCGGTATCCTAAGGGTTAAAGGTGACAGCAGCACTGTTTTACCTGTCAAAATGATTGACATCACGATGGAATACTATTTTAAGTTTGTGGAGACCAACACAGGCTGGTTGTATTATGAACAAAGGATTTGGCGAAGCAACTTGGTTTTGTTTATAAACATAGTGTAAAAAGGGCTTGAATGGGTTTCCAGGATTAGGAAAAAATGTATACTTTAGGGCCCATTCAAACGTCCGTATGAACGGGTCCGCAGTACGGGTGCAGACCCATTAATTTCAATGGGACAGCAAAAGATGGTTGCAGCCATGTGTGGTCCGCAATTTGCCGGTATCCGTCTGAATGAGGCCAAGTATTTTTGGTCTGCATCCGATTCACATTTTTTTCGGGTTGGATGTGGACCCATTCACTTCAATGGGGCCGCAAAAGATGCGGACAGTACATCGTGTGCTGTCCACATACGTATCTCTGTTCCGTGGCATCTGCAAAAATATAGAGCATTTCCTATTCTTGTCCTCATGATGCACTGTTTCTGGTAGAAAGCAACCATGTTTTCCAATCCTAGTCAGAAAGTGTGTAACTCTATATGCAATGGACATTGAATTTCATATGTATTCAGAATTTTCTATATTTCTGCATAAAGGTGACCTAAAATACATCAGCTTTTCACACAAGTACTAAAAGTAGATAAAGATATTAAAATCAAGCAAAAAGGTAAAAAATCTGACTTTATCATTTATTTATTTATTTAGAAAAATTATCCAATATCACATGTCTGTGAGTGGCAAAAGTATGTGAACCTTTAAGATTAGCAGATAATTTGAAGGTGAAATTAGAGTCAGGTGTTTTCAATCAATGGGATGACAATCAGGTGTGAGAGGGTGACCTGTTTTATTTAAAAAACAGGGATCTATCAAACTCTGCTCTTCACAGCATGTGTTTGTGGAAGGTTATCATGGCACGAACAAAGGTGATTTCTGAGGACCTCAGAAGAAGAGTTGTTGATGCTCATAAGGCTGGAAAAAGTTACAAAACTATTTCTAAAGAGTTTGCACTCCACCAATCAACAGTCAGTCTGACTGTGTACAAATGGAGGAAATTTAGGACAATTATTAAACTCACCAGGAGCGGGTGACCCACAAAGATCACGCCAAGAGCAAGATGTGTAATAGTCTTCGAAGTCACAATGTAACCCAAGATAAACTCTAAGCAACTAAAGGCCTTTCTAATGTTAATGTTCATGTGTCCACCATCAGGCGAACGCTGAACAATGGTGTGCATGGCAGGGTTGCAAGGAGAAAGACCCTGCTCTCCTATAAGAGCCAGACTACTGGAGCAATGCTTTGTAGAAGGGCTCATGCACACGACCGTATGTATTTTGCGGTCCGCAAAAAACGGATCCGCAAAAAATACAGATGACATCCGTGTGCATACGGTATTTTGCAGAACGGAACAGCCTAATAGAACAGTACTATCCCTGTCCGTAATCCGGACAATAATAGGACATGTTCTATTTTTTTGCGGAACGGAAATACGGACATATGGAAACGGAATGCACACGGAGTAACTTCAATTTTTTTTGCAGACCCATTGAAAAGAATGGGTCGCATACGGTTCGCAATAAAAACGGAACGGACACGAAAAGAAAATACGTTCGTGTGCATGAGCCCGAAGGATGAGACAAAAATTTAACTTTGAGTTGAAGCTGATTTGTGCAGAGGAATGGTCCAACAATCAACAATTATGGCAAAATGTTTAGTTGCAGTTATTGCTGCAAAAGGGGATCACACCAGATACTGAAAGCAAGGGTTCACATACTTTTGCCACTCACAAACATGTGGTATTGGATCATTTTGTTCATGACCAAGTCTAATATTTGTGACTCATTTGTTTGTTGTGGCTATCTTTATTTACTTTTAAGACTTGTGTGAAAATCTGATGCAGTTTTGGGAGAAATGTATCCAAAAATATAGAAAATACTAAAGGGTTCACAAACTTTCAAGTACCACTAAATGCTTTGTACATCTTTCTACATCTTGGTTCACAGACTTTGAAGTACCATATAAATTCCTCGTACATCTGGGTTTATTATCCATTTTTCTGTGCAGATCTGACTGTGCTATCCTGTACAACGACCGGTCAGTCCTGGAGAATCACCATGTCAGTGCAGTCTATCGGATCATGCAAGACGATGAAATGAACATATTTGTGAATCTCACCAAAGATGAGTTCACGTAAGTTTGTTGGGCTTTTTTTTCTCTCCTGTGACAGATCAATAGCTGTTCCCGGTCAGTGGTCAGAGAATCGACTAAATCATTAAAGCTTGGTTGCAAACCATAAGTAATATAATTTGCTGCCTACAGATATGGAAGGCTTTTTATTAACGTGTACCTCTGGTATTAATGAATTGGTCTGAGCTCGTTGTAGAGGAGACAGAGCAGATGGCTGGTTTCTTTCTCTGTAATATTTAATTATTAGCAGATCATAAGATGCAAATAAATCCATGAACTCTGTTTATCGGCAGAGCATTTACTGAGATAAAACGCAGCTTATATAGGCTTCGGCAGCTCTCCTGAGTCCGTGTCTGTCTTGGTAGATACATAAACTTCCTCATTAAAAAATAAAACATTTGGAGCATCTGTTTTTGAAACTCTACATTGTGCTGTTCCTCTGTTATTATTCCTGAAAGTATATGAATACATTTACAAATGGGAATTACAGTTTGCGTTGTCAAAATGGTATGTCCCTATACCCTCAGTACTGACAGTATCAGTATGGCAACATCCATCTCATTCATACATATCCAGGAGGAATAAGGCAGGGTTCTAGGAAAGGATGATCCAACACAGTCATTTCAAGGGGAATTCACCTATTTACTATAACAGATTGTGTCAGGTTAGGTTCACATCTGTGGTGAAGGTTCTGTTAGGAGCCTCCTCTGTAAATTCTGACAACAAAATTGTATAAGTCCTCTTTAAAGGCTATGTACACCTTTGCTGGCATTAGTTATGATTTAATTTTACTCATTTTGGGCTAAAAATCTTTTTATTTTTTCAATTTATCTTTAGTAAAAATGTTCAGCACTTTCAGAGATATAAGAGTTAAAAATCAGTCTGTTTGCAGGCTGTCACAGTCTGTTTTCTTTGAATCCCATCATCTAATGGCTCATGTGTAGCTCTTATCTCTGATCTCCTGACCTTATAAAACACTTATTATAGCTGAATTCTTATCAAACTGAAAAGAATATGGTTTAAAGGGGTTATCCAAGACCTATAATGCCCTCCCATATGCCCGGGCCCCTCACACAGATTGTACTTAACTCACGCCTCAGCACCCACATCGCTTCTGATGCCAGCACGGCCGCCACTGCATCTCCCTGTCACGCGGATGAAAAAACCCGGCGACTGTGGGAGGTGGCCGCCAATAGCAGGGCACGGCGGGAACGAGCCTCCCTAGCATCGCAGGTGACGCTATCCCCGTCGCAGCCTGCTAATGGATACCCGCCGACGCCGGATGTTTTCATCTGCACGACGGGGAGATGAAAACTATGTTTTAACTTCTTTTAAACATTTTTTAAGTATTAAAACACAAAAAAACTACATAAATGTAGTATTGTTGTAATTTTACTGACCTAGAGAATGAAGGCAACAGGTGAGTTTTACCACATAGAGAACACCGTGAAAACAAAACCTTTGGAGGAATTGCATTTTTTTTTTCCACTTCCACCCCATTTGGCATTTTCTACAGCTTCCCACTACATTGTATGCAACAATAAATGGTGCCATTAAAAAGTACAATTTGTCCCATAAAAAAACAAGCCCTCATACGTGTATGTGAATGGAAAAATAAAAAGTTATTTCTCCAAGAAAGCAGAGAGTGAAAAACAAAAACCCAAAAATGAAAATCCTCCGGGGCTCTAATTAAGCTAGGTAAACTAGTTCCCAACCATATTAAGTTTTTCAGTTTGTTTTTGCAGAGAACTAAGGTCTCTTGTCATCGAGATGGTCCTGGCCACAGACATGTCTTGTCACTTCCAGCAAGTAAAAACCGTGAAGTCTGCCCTGCAGTCAATGGAACAGTGAGTAAACAATTAAAGCCTCTGCCTATAAAACCACAAGATGTCACGTATGATGTGAGGCAGATATCAGACACGCATGAGGAATGAAGCTTGTGGATGAGCCAAGTGTCATTGAGAATATTTCTTTTCTGGACTACAACCATGTCTTCTGTGGGTAAAGCTCCAGGGGGACATTTATCAAAACTGGTGTAAAGGAAAACTGGCTTAGTTGCCCATAGCAACCAATTAGATTTCACCTTTCATTTTCCAGAGTTCCTGTGGTAAATGAAAGGTGGAATCTGATTGGTTGCTGTGGGCAACTAAGCCAGTTTTCCTTTACACCAGTTTTGATAAATCTCCCCTCATAGTCTTTAGAATAGATGCTGATTGGATTGGGTATTATGCTTTTATCAAATAAAGGTTAAGATAGATGATAAATAACAGAATAAAGGGGGTCCCCTACCACTGAGCCTCCCATGATCCCAAGAACAAGGGGTCCCTGATCCCGCTCTGTATGTTACTGATGGAGCGCTGTCTACATCATCCCCATAGAAGTGAATATAGAGGTGGACCACATGATTGGTGATAAACAACGGCTCGGACCCCTGTGAATCAGCCAAGCACACCTTCATATTTTTGGTATTGGCTGTGCCTGCTTTTGCAGTACCTTGCAGCCCCCTTCAAGTATATAAGGCTGAGCTGCAGTACCAAACTCAGCCACTTGGAGCTGTGAGAAGTAAAGTTACACCTGAGGCAGCAGGAAGCAGTAATCTGGTGCACGGGTGGGCCTCCAGCAACATAGTGAGGGACATTTATTAAGCTAATTATGCCACCATTGTGGCGTGAAAAAGTTGTACATTATGGAACACGCCATATGTGCACCATAATTTGAGACTTTTCTGAAGTGGCGAGAAAAGGGATGGGGCTTAGAAGAACGGACGGGGTTTCACGCCACCCACTCCATTTACTATAACTTTCGCCAGAAAGTGGCAAAAGTTATAGCTGAAGTCTACACCAGCCTGTAGCTGGAATAGACTTCAGTTTCTGGCGCACGGAAGGGCAGAAATGCGCCTCTTAACAAATTAGGTGCATCTCACGCCAGCGCACGGAGATCAGAACTGGTGGATAGATACGCCAGTCTTCATATATCTCCCCCATTGAGTCAGCAAAAAGTTGTCCATCACTATTGGAGCTGTGCCTGGGAAACAATGAAGGGGAGCTGATCGATGGGGGGCCTGGAACTAGACCTGATATTCATGGTCTATCCTAAGAATAGGCCACCAATTTTGCAGACCCAGATTACCCATTTATTGCCTAGTTTATGTAGATTTTTACTGTAATATTGAGTCATTTTATAGCCACAGTGGTGCTCTGTAAAATGTTTGTTCGGAATCTCGTCTCCAAAGCCATAAAGTGTTAATATACATTTTCAACTTTATAGTGAAAAATCTATATTTCATGACTCCTCCAGGTTTGATATAAAAATAAAATGTTTAATAATGTAAAAACCTGAATAGCCCCAGACAAGGAAGGAAACCGCTGAAGGTTTCCTCAGTAGAGGTGACAGATGTGCAGCCAGTCTTCAGACTGCTCAGCTGTGACTAAAGGGCAGCCATCGGATGCGTAGCTAATAATTGAGGCTCAAATTCAGTTGTCCTGTTGTCTGTAATACCTTGATATGATATACATACAGCTCTTCTTGGCGTGTATTCGCAGCATTGACAAAGCAAAGGCACTCTCCCTACTACTTCATGCAGCGGATATCAGCCACCCCACCAAGCAGTGGAAAGTGCATGCAAGGTGGACCAAAGCCCTGATGGAGGAGTTCTTCAGACAGGTAACTGCAGAAGTGTATTCAGTTATTTCACTTGTAAGCATTGCTCACTGATGGACAATTTGTAATGAAAACAAGATAGTCCTGAGGATAAGCCATCAGTAATAAAGTACCAGAAAATCCCTTTAATGTCTTACATCCCCTTTAAACAATAAAGCGTTTTTGAAACCAAAAAAAATATCACAGCAGTAAGAACAATTAAAATACAAAAGATACAAAAAATAAAAATAATAGATAAAATATTGCAATAATTACACTCAATGGTATATATTGAGATGGAATTCAATACAATTGTACAGGTAGTCCATAAAATAGTTATTGAGTACAAACACTCTGATTGGAGGTATCTTAATCCATTATTGCACTTTGATCCACTGGATGTTCAATATAATGGAGTGAAGCAAACAGTTCATATGGCACTTTAGTCCACTAAGTATTCCATAAACTATCGGGATTAATAATTCATATGAACAATTCTCCAATCGATAAAACACTAGCTTTCTTTCTCGAATTTTCAATATGTAGACTTTAGATAATCGAGTCAGTGTAGCAGTATGCGTAAATTCGTTTTGTGTATATTCATTATCACACTATGTAATTTCAGAGGTACTCACTGTTCAGTTGGTTCTCTACGAGGTATTTATGTATAAAGCGTACCCACACTAAACATCAGTGTGGGTCTTTTCGCTTGTCCCCATTTCCAGCCTTTCTTATTGAGTATCACCTCTAGTTCAGTGTGAACAATTTTTCGATCAACATTCGGCGTCCCTCGTGTTGTCGACTCCTCCTTCGATTAGTCACGTGATGAGAGTCGACCAACTGAGAGTCATTTTTTCCCTGCTTGCCGGCTAAGCGGGGATTTCAAATTGTGGATGTTGAATCAGCTGATTAAATGTTGTTTTCGTATCTTTTTCTCCAGCGCATACTAAGTATTGATATCCGGAAGCCAAAGTTCCTCCCAGATGCGTTTCGAAGTCTTGTGAATTATCTGACTTCTTCCTCAGTGGTAACTTGGCTTCTAAATGAGACGTCCTTTTATACCTCACTTCCTATATTCCATTAGTAATCGCAAAACAAGGCATTGGAATTTTTTAGGATTTTCCCCCATAAATGTGTTTGTTCCACCTCTCACCCTATTATTTCGCATTGCATTATTCTTCACATTAAAACAAATAACACCCATCACAAATGAATATTATAAGAACATAATACAGTCAAGCTAAAAATGATAAAATAAACAGAAAAAATCGCATGCGTTTTATATGCGTTTTCTGTGCAATTTTTCCGCATCCATTGGGTTTTTTATATAAAATCTGCTAGATTCCCCCATTGTATAACTTGGATAAAGGAATATTCACTAGCTCGTTTAGTATAATTGAGGTTGAAGTTCTATTATCCATTATATCTTCCTCTCATTATCAGATCCAGGTGCATAATGTAATTTATATGGTTCCTAAACTATTATATTGCAATATTCATATCAATAGGTCCCAAAGTTAAAAAATGCAGATAAAATAAAATAGATAAAAGACCCACTATTGGGATGTGACTATAAATGGGATCCAAAAATTCTCTAAAATACCCAGAACATTTAGAATCTTCAAAATCTTTTAGGTAGTGGATTAGTAGATAGTCACATAGGTAATCTAGACGATGTAACCCTTATGCTGTTTCTTTGGATTTATTTCATTCATCCATATTTGTAGAGAGAGGGGTGAGTGCTGACCGCTAAGGCGATTTCAGACGTACGTAAACTATACCATCCTACCCCGCGTCAGCGGAAAGCACTCATCCCAATTACCTCTAAAGGAACCTGAATAATTCTATTTCGGCATTTAAACCCTGCGGGATAAGGGTATTCATTTCAAAGATTCGTCTAGATTCTATACGGGACATCTTTTCAATATGGTCACCGGCGCTCACCGCCTCTCCAGTCCATCTTTACCTTTTCTATGGCTGCAAAGCTTAACCCCTTTGTTTGTTGGTTATGATGTTTCTTGAAGTGTCTCGATAATGGGTGGTTGATATAGCCCTTTTTGATCTTATTTAAATGCTCTGCAATTCTTTTCTTAAACATTCTCTTGGTCCTTCCTACATACAATTTCCCGCATGGACATTTTATAACGTATATCACACTCACAGTATTGCAAGTGAGATAGTCCCTAATTTTTAATTTGTGGGAACTTGCAGGTAACGTTACTTCAGTGTTTTTTTTCTCAAAAGTGGTCAATCTACAACCCATACAGGCTCCACATCTATAAAATCCACTTATACCCAACATTTTGTGTACCGAGATTTTAGTTGATTGTTTCTTTTTAATTGAGGGAGCTATCTTCAATCCCAAATTCACTGCTTTTTTGTAACTAATTTGTGGAGTTGCTGGGATCATAGGTCCTATTTGTTTATCTTTTTGTAAGTAGTGCCAGTGTCTTTTTATTATTTGCTGTACTTTACGATGTTGGACACTATAGGGTAAAATTATTCTAAGTACTTCTTCTTCCATAGTTTGTCCACTGATAGGTTTCTCAAAAAAGGATTGTCTTTCTAATTTACATACTTTATCAAGTGCTGCATTTACCAAACTAGGTGGGTACTTTTTTTCTAAAAATTGTTCTTGCATTTTTAATGCCTCCTCCTCAAATTTCTCATTTGTCGTACAATTACGTTTAATTCGTCTAAATTGGCCGTATGGAATGTTCAATAACCATCTTGGCAAATGATAGCTGTTATAGAATATGAATCCATTTTTTGCTACTTCTTTATGGAAAGTATTACATATTAAGCTTTCTCCCTCTATAATTACATTCAAGTCCAAAAACTCAATGCCTCCATTATATAAGTTTGAGGAGAATCGTATATTCCTATAATTTCTATTTAAATCTTCTAAAAAATGGTTAAGCGACTCAGCATCTTTCTTCCAAATAAAAGTAACATCGTCTATGTACCTGTACCACAGCAGCAGGTCCGTCCCTAGCTTGGGATTGATGTAATTAGATTCCCATTGGGCCATAAATAAATTGGCATAACTGGGGGCGAACCTGGTGCCCATGGCGGTACCGCGATGCTGCACATAGTAATTTGATTCGAAATAAAAAATTTGTGCGACAATATGAACCTCACTCCATCTTCCAAAAAATTAAATTGTTCCATTTTTAATCGTCTTTCTTTTGTCAGCTGGTCCCTCATAGCTTCAATACCCTGTCCGTGATCAATTATAGTATATAGAGATTGGATGTCCAGAGTCCCTATTGTCCACCCCGAATCAAATTTTAGTTCCTCCAGAATTTTAATAATTTGAGTTGTGTCTCTAATGTACGTAGTCATATTTTCTACCGTTGGTTGCAGTAGTCTATCAATATATTGGAATAGGTTGGACGTAATCAAACCTATCCCCGATACTATTGGTCATCCAGGCGGACATATTGGGTTTTTGTGCAACTTCGGCAAACAATAGAAAACTGGTAGTCGCTGTTGGCTATCACAAATAAAATCATGTTCCTGTTTCGATAAAATCTTTTGAGCTAAACCTTTTTCACATAAATTTTGCAATTCCTTATAGTATCTTGCAGTTGGATCACTTTCTAGTCTAGCATACGTAGTACTGTCTTCTAATTGATTAAAGCATTCCTTATTGTATTCTTCTACATCCCAGATCACAATAGCCCCGCCTTTATCGGCTGGCCTTATTACTATATTTGCTTCTGTCTGTAATTCTTTCATTGCTTTTATTTCTTATTTATTGAGATTATTTCTTATCCTATTCATTTTCAATGATCTCAGATCATGTTATACGTATTTGCGAAATGTAATGATTTCCTGACTTAATTCCTGTGTTGGATATTTTTTGGATTTCTTTTTCAAATCTGTGTGTTCATACATCTGTGCATCAACTATTGGAAATTCGGTTATTATCGGATTTTTCAAAAAATACTTTTTTAGACAGAGTTTCCTCACAAACCTTTCTATACCTATATGTGTCAAAGTGGTTTAATTTCGTGGTTGGGGCAAATTTCAAGCCCTTATTCAACAATTTTGTCTGACTAACCGTTAGTGTAATCTTACTTAAATTTACTACCATATTTGGAACCATATCATCATAAATTTTTATCTTATTCTACTCCCCCCTCCCCATCGTATCTTCTTCCTCTTTCTTCCTGATGGGTTACCCTGTAGTGTGGTCTCTGTGTTTTGTACTGTGTCTTGTTGTGTGGATATAGTGATTCTTGGTGATCCATTCTGTGATTATGTGAGTGTTCTGTCTGTCTGTTCCAAATATGGATGAATGAAATAAATCCAAAGAAACAGCATAAGGGTTACATCGTCTAGATTACCTACGTGACTATCTACTAATCCTCTACCTAAAAGATTTAGAAGATTCTAAATGTTCTGGGTATTTTAGAGAATTTTTGGATCCTATTTATAGTCACATCCCAATAGTGGGTCTTTTATCAATTTTATTTTATCTGCATTTTTTAACTTTGGGACCTATTGATATGAATATTGCAATATAATAGTTTAGGAACCATATAAATTACATTATGCACCTAGATCTGATAATGAGAGGAAGATATAATGGATAATAGAACTTCAACCTCAATTATACTAGCTCATAAACGAGCTAGCGAATATTCCTTTATCCAAGTTATACAATGGGGGAATCTAGCAGCTTTTATATAAAAAACGCAATGGATGCGGAAATATCGCACAGAAAACGCATATAAAGCGCATGCGATTTTTTCTGTTTATTTTATCATTTTTAGCTTGACTGTATTATGTTCTTATAATATTCATTTGTGATGGGTGTTATTTGTTTTAATGTGAAGAATAATGCAATGCGAAATAATAGGGTGAGAGATGGAACAAATACATTTATGGGGGAAAATCCTAAAAAATTTCAATGCCTTGTTTTGCAATTACTAATGGAATATAGGAAGTGAGGTATAAAAGGACGTGTCATTTAGAAGCCAAGTTATCACTGAGGAAGAAGTCAGATAATTCACAAGACTTCGAAGCGCATCTGGGAGGAACTTTGGCTTCCGGATATCTATACTTAGTATGCGCTGGAGAAAAAGATACGAAAACAACATTTAATCAGCTGATTCAACATCCACAATTTGAAATCCCTGCTTAGCCGGCAAGCAGGGAAAAAATGACTCTCAGTTGGTCGACTCTCACCACGTGACTAATCGAAGGAGGAGTCGACAACACGAGGTACGCCGAATGTTGATCGAAAAATTGTTCACACTGAACTAGAGGTGATACTCAATAAGAAAGGCTGGAAATGGGGACAAGCGAAAAGACCCACACTGATGTTTAGTGTGGTTACGCTTTATACACAAATACCCCGTAGAGAACCAACTGAACAGTGAGTACCTCTGAAATTAAATCGTGTGATTACAAATATACACAAATCGAATATACGCATACTGCTACACTGACTCGATTATCTAAAGTCTACATATTCGAGAAAGAAAGCTAGTGTTTTATCGATTGGAGAATTGTTCATATGAATTATTAATCCCGATAGTTTATGGAATACTTAGTGGACTAAAGTGCCATATGAACTGTTTGCTTCACTCCATTATATTGAACATCCAGTGGATCAAAGTGCAATAATGGATTAAGATACCTCCAATCAGAGTGTTTGTACTCAATAACTATTTTATGGACTACCTGTACCATTGTATTGAATTCCATCTCAATATATACCATTGAGTGTAATTATTGCAATATTTTATCTATTATTTTTATTTTTTGTATCTTTTGTATTTTAATTGTTCTTACTGCTGTGATTTATTTTTATTATTCTTGTGAATAAAACCCTATCTTTTTCTGCATTACTCCAGATGTCCGAGTGCCTATCCAATCATAATTTTCTGCTATTTAATTTTTGGTGACTGTGAGGGCAGTAAGTCACGATACGAGCACCGGTACCATCCACTTGGAGGTAGAGCCACCTTAAGACTCATCGATACACTATTTTTTAAATATATTTTGGTTTTAAACAATAAAAGCATTTTTGAAAAAAAATAAGTTTTATGTCTCCATTTTCTGAAAGCCATATATTTTTTATTTTTGGCCGATTGTCTTATGTAAGGACTTTTTGCAGTATGAGATGACGGTTTTATTGGTATTGTATTTGGGTACATATGACTTTTTGATCGCTTGGTATTACACTTTTTTGTGATTAAAGGTGACAAAAAATAGCTTCTTTTAGCACAGTTTTTTTTACGGTGTTGACCGGATGGGGTGGATCATGGGATAGTTTTACAGAGCAGGTTGTTATAGACGCGGTGATACCTAATATGTGTGTTTTTTTTTCTATTTTTTACAATTTTATATGTCTCTTTTTATGGGAAAGGGACTTTTTTTTCATTGAAACTTAAAAAAATTTTATTGTTAAAAACAAATTTATTTCACTTTTATTATTTTTCATTTTTTCCCCACTAATATTTCAGGGTCTGATCCATGTGTCAATACAGCACAATACGCAGTTTGCCCATCCCTGGCCTAGGAGACCTAGCCCTGGGGCTGGATCTCTTGCGCTTCCGTAGCTGGCAATCCCGATACCTGTGCCAGGCATCGGGGCTGCCGTAGCAACCATCGGGTCCCTGTCACCACAGCACGGGGACCCGATGGGGATGTGCAAGCTGTCGCTAACCCACTGTATACCATGGTCAGGGTGACCGCGGCATACAAGAGGTTAATCCACCGGCATCAGTGTTTTCACTGAACCTGGTGGATACAGCAGGGGCCTGGCTGTCAGTATCAAAGTAGCAAAGTTTTCAAAAATTCGATTCGGCTGCTCTGCCGAACTTCAACAAGAAATTTTATTAGTTACAAATTACTTCATAACAAATCACATTCCATTGTAAGGAGCGGGTGCAATGATGCGATTGCGCCCCCCGTTATTTAACCCCTCAGATGTTGTGTGTCACCACATCATCACGCTGGGCAGTCGCAGTGACGTCATCATTTTTTTAACCGCCATTTCAGGAAAAATTGATTTGTTACCACAAAGTGCCAAGAAATTCAGATTTGTGGCAAATTAAATTTTTCCTGAAATTCGGATAGAATTCCACTTTGTTAACTTTCATTCCTTCAAAACTAGTCATAAGTACCAGATCTGCGGGGGTGTAACACCTTCGACCCACACCGATCACCTATTAGGAGCTTTGCAACCTCTTCCTAGGCCAGTGACATGACTGTACATCGGTCACATGGCCTAGCTGCAGCTCAGCTCCATTCAAGTCAATGGGGCTGAACTGTAATACCAAGCACTGCCACTATGAGATCTACCGCACTTTCCTTGGAACGCTGCCGGGAGCTTGCATTGCTCACCAGACCTCCGGTGAGTGCAGTGGCTCCTTGAAACAGCTGATCATCTGGGGTGCTGGGACTCGGACTCCTGCAAATGTTATAATGATTACAAGGGTTGAGCAAGTCGAAGCATCAGAAGTCGACTTCAATCAAAATTTCTGGGAAAATTCGATTTGCTGCAAAGCTTGAGTTTTCTCTTGCTTTGTGGTTAACTAATTAATTTTCCCGGAAAATCCCATTTGAGCGCGAAGAGGCCACCGTGGCCATCTTGATTGAAGATTCTGTGCAAAATCTTGTGCGCTGTGATGTATGACGTTACCATACCGGACAGCATGATGATGTCATTAGGCACTGCACAAGATTTCACGTGGGATCTTCAATCAAGATAGCCATGGCGGCCTCTTTGCGCCTAAAGAGATAAGGTGAGTATTATTATTATTATTTTTTAACCCCATGGCAATCGCCATTCCCCGTCAGTGCACTCACTATTTATAAATAAATGTGCTTCATAATGTAGTAATTCGTCACAAAGTGAATTTCTTGGCAAAGCAGCCAAATCAAAGTTTTCATAACTTCGCTCACCACTAATGATCATTATCATTTCTCGGATAACCCCATTAAAGGGGTTTTGTCACTTCAGCAAATAGCATTTATTATGTACAGAAGGTTAATACAACACATTATACACTGGCTCGTTTCCATGGTTATGACCACTGTGCAATCCAGCAGTGATGGCTGTGCTTGCATACTATATAAAAGTATCAGCCTATGTGAGCTACCACAGTCCCGTCCACCACAGAGGCAAGCATGGCTACCACTGATGGATTACAGGGTGGTCGTAACCATGGAAATGAACAGTGTATAATGTGATGGAAAAATGAGTCTATCCAGCAAAGGAAGCAATATGGATAATACATTAGTAGGTGCCTTGTATTAACATTGCCTATATGATAAATGCCACTTGCTGAAGGGACACAACCCCTACTGGAATTTAGTCTGCAAAATGGCACAAATTAAACCAAATTTGACATACCTTGGTAAGCATTTTAGATACCCTTCTCATTCTTATACCAACTTATTAGAGTCTGTACCTTTTTTCTAACTTTTTCCAATTTTTGATCAGCTCATCTTATTGAGTTGTACTGTCTAAACCCAACCATATAATGGACTGATTGTGTCCAACAAATGTTGTGCTGGTGCACCTTGAAAATGGCACTGGGGACATATCATATGGTGTGACGAGACCAATCTCGCCACATTGCATTGGAGAAGCCTGGTTGCCCGCCTGCTCCCTTTAGACTATGGCCCCATGTTGAAACACTTGATTTTCCCCTGCAAAGACATGAAAGCCGGGTCATTTGGTACTTGCCGTATTTGCACAGTAATACCTCAGATAGCTATGCCATGGAGCCCATTCGGATAATGAAAGACTATGTGAAAGACTCTACTGTATTCATTTAGTCTGAGTGCCATTCACCTAATAATATGCGCTCAGACCTGAGCTATCTGGGGATATGTTAAATGTCTATGTTTTATGCAATAGCTACACAGTTAAATATTTTTATGTCTCTTATTGTCTTTTGCTACCATGTGGCTAATGGAGTTTTGCCTCTGCCCTTGGAGATAAATTGGATTACTTCCCAATTGTCTCCAGGACAGAAGACTTTGTGTAAAACTGTGCATTCTCCTGCCTGTGATAATTACATTAACCCATTGTGTAAGGTAATTGTATCACAGGCAGAAGGGAGGATTTTGTGTGGGAATGTCTGAGTGTATTGTACGGGGTTACTGGTTGTTTTACAAAACCCTGTGGGTGGTACTAATGTGTAAGAATGTGTATATAAGAACAATAAACACACAGCTCTGGCTGACCACTGCTTGACACTCAACACGACGCCTTGTCTCGTTCTTGGGGGGGATTTATTGTATGCTGTTCCAGTTCGACTGCTAGGAGTGTAAACCTTTCATATGGTTTTTCTTATTCGGCTGTATGCAGCATTCATGTGGTTTCCAGTTCGGGAGATTGGTGTCTTTAGTAGCTGCCTTTGCATCTGGAAAGGGAATATCTCTTAAACGGCTTTTACCCCCTTTTATGCCCGGGGTGCCGTTACACATGGGTTCCAGGAAGTCTTCAGCAGTTTATATATAGTAGGAATATGAAGTTTTATTAACTACAGTTTCAATGCTACAGGTTTTAGCCCAGTATCGGGGTCTTCTTATGGCTGTTATGCCTGAAGAAGACCCTAGTTCAGTGAGGAAAAGTTTACATTGAAAAACTTATAGCAGTTCCCAGTATTCACAATTTTGATTAAGTTGTGACTCCCATAACAGATTGGCCTTGTTTATAGGTGTATTACCGATTCTAGGAACCAATATTGCTCTGGTATTGACATTCAGGTGCACCAGCTATTACTGTACATTTATTCGACTCAGGCCTCTTGCACACAAACGTTTTTTTTGTGTTCCGTTTTTTGTGTTTCGTATACGGACCGTATACAGAACCATTCATTTCAATGGATCCGCAAAAAAAATAGAAGGTACTCCGTTTGCCTTTCGTTTCCGTATTTCCGTTTTTCCGTTCCATTCAAAGATAGAACATGTCCTATTATTGTCCGCATAATGGACAAGGGTAGTACTGTTCTATCAGGGACCAGGTGTTCCGTTCCGCAAAAAACGGAATGCACACGGACATCATCCGTATTTTTTGTGTATCCGTTTTTTGCGGACCGCAAAATACTGAAAAAGCCATACGGCCGTGTGAAAGAGGCCTTATGTAGTGTGACTCTCTAAGGTGAGCATATCACATATGGGTGTTGCAGATTCTTGCATGTGTCCAAACAATATTACCCATCAAGGCGCCATTCATGTAATCAAAGAAACAAAGGCAAGTCCAAGATCATAGACTCCAGGCGCGGTCGTCAGTCCATGCACGGACAAAGCTCTGCTTCAATGCACCTGTATATCCAATGAATGATTTGTTCGGCATGAATAAAAACTTCTCCTTTATCAGTTCATATTAAAACTCCAACATTGGATTCACCACCACTATTTCCAATGTTTCCTGTTTAAGTGGAAACTGTGTTGATGAGTCAAATGTTGGAATTTTAATATGATCTACTGAAGGTTTTTATTCATGCCGGTACAAATCATTCATTAGCAATTCATGTACGTTTCCTGTGTCATCTCACTTCATGGTTGCTGTACATTTACAGCAATAATTTGTGGTTACATCTTTAATGAACGGGGGTATTTCTTTGGCTTCTCATAGCCACATCTCTTTTTCTACGTATACATACTTTTCAATTTGCAACAGAACGTTGTCACATTTTGCTTGGTGCTTTTGCTTGCCATCTGTGTTCTGTGCAGATGAAAGTTTTCCTATCTTTTTGTATTGTAGGTGAATCTGTCTTCAAATAACAATTCATTTGTAAATTGCTTTCGAACAGCAGTTGGATTTAAAATGTAGACCTGGTTTTGTGTTATTCTAATTGGTTTCTTTCAACAAATTGTGTAACCTTAGAAATAATTACAATACATCAATTTACTTTATGAGCCTAATAACATACACATTGAGAACCTTGCTATCATTATTACCACATATTAAACTTCTGTTCAGGGATTTTAATTTTAAATTAAAAATATAAATCTGAAACAGTAGCAATTGCAGAGAACAAAATGTGTCAGTGTCATTTCACAGCTAATGCTTAATAAGTCATAAACACACAAACTGTTCTCTTCAAGCTGCCAAATGAAGCCTTCATTACTCCTTTGTAAATTCTAAAAAATAAAACAATTAACCACATTTGATTAATAAGAATAAGCTTTCGTTCTAAAAATCCATTCCTGGTTGTCTGAGATGTATTCAGCATGCCAGCAATGTAGTATTTATTTCTGGCAAAAAAAAAAGTAGCAGCTATTACTCACATTGAAACCGCCACTTTAAAGTCAAAGTCTGATTTCTAGACATTGATGAGCTATTTTTTTGGCTCACAATGAGTTTTTAAAAAGTAATAGTATTAGTCACCTCTCTGAACCCTAGTCACTCCTGTTTTAATTTATAAAAATAAATAAATAAGCCTCAAAAATACGTTGCTGTTTTAATGCTGACCAGGTCCCTGTTGGTCTCTGCTTCCTGGTCCATCTTGACAAACAGGAAATGCAAGCTCAGTCAATTGCTGGCTAGATGGGTCACCAGTGCAGCTTGTGATTGGCTGAGCAAGCATTTCCTGTGCATCCACATAGGACTAGAAATGATATATTTGTAGTGTTACTGCTGTAGGCCAACAAGGAACAACATTTCCAACAATGATGTGGCACCATCAGCTTTCTTAGCTTTTTAAGGAGAACTCATGGTTGATAATCAACTATATTCGACCAACAATACAACTTCCCAAAATCGTCAAGCAGAACCAATTGGAGACAAAATAGCCCAAAGCTTTACTAGCATCACTACTCCTTTGTTTTAGAGATTGGCTACATTCTCAATGGCTACTCCCCCAAGGAGGCATATTCTTGTAACACGCTACAATGTTTTTACAGAGACAACCTCTTCCTTCTGGGATTCGCGTTCCCACCTATCCCTTGGTTGAACTTGATAGACTTATGTCTTTTTTCAACCGTATTACCTATGTAACTATGTAACAGTTTAAAGCGGTTTTCTTTCAGATAGTTTTATTCTGATGATTTATCCTTAGGATAGGTTATCAGAATATGATCTGTGGGGTCAGATTCCCAGCACCCTCACCGATCAACAGTTTGAAGAGTATGCAGCGCTTCAGTGAGTGCCTCTTCCTCGGCCACCAATGTCATGTTCACTGGTCATATAGCCTAGACACAGCTAAGTCCCTTTTAGGTGAATGTCTGAGCTGATCTGTGATGTCAAGCACATCTGCTATCCAATGGACAGCACTGTGCTTGGTATGCTGTGAGGAGGCCGTGGCACTCACCAGAGATGCTGGGAGTAGCACCCCACCAATCACATGCTGATAACCTATCCTGAGGATAGGTCATTAGTGTAAAACCCCAGAAAACACCTATAAATTATTCAGTGTACATGAGCCACCGTAAAGATTTCCTATACAGTAGACAAACATCTGACTGTCAAGAAAACTATCTCTTCTTCATATATTGCAGTCCAGATCTGGGAATATACTGTAGTGTTGGAACTGTTGTCCCCCATAGGCATACAGCAGTAACACTACACACATATCATTTGTGGTCCTATGTTAACACACAGGAAATACCTGCCTAGCCAGTCACTGGCCGTAGTAGTGACCCATCCCACCCAGTGATTTCCTGTGTCTCGAGACCAGGGAGGAATGACCAACTGACACTTGGTAAGCACTGGAATATGAGTGGTGGGGGATCAGTGAGGTAACGCCTCTGTAATTCATTTTTATATCCCACTGTAATAAAAAAAATGCTTCCCCACTGGACCACCCGATTAACATTTACCATGTGTTCCTGATGAAGTCTATACAGTGTTGAGTGCATTTACTAATAATATACTTTATATATTGCTAAAGGAAATATCTGTAGTTAGATGATAGCACATAGTATGTGTTATGTTTAGTGATGAGCGGCAGGGGCAATATTCGATTTCACGAATATTTGTGGCGAATATTCATCATAAATTTGAGAATTCGCCATTATTTTCTTGATTGCAAAAATCGGCAATGTAATATGCGCGTATGGCGTGCACAACGGAGGCGTGGGTCACTTTTGCTACATTTTTCAAGCTGCTAGAAGTTTCCTGAGACTGGAGAAAATGGTTGGCACCGCAGAACATTACAATAGCTTTATATGCAGATAGAGTGCTCAAATATATTCGCGATTGCGCAAATTGGCAATTAATGATGCGCATATTTTGTCGCAATACGTGCAACTTCACATTTTAGCAGGTCTGACTTCATATTACTGATTGGTGCACTAAGTATTGTTGTGAACTTGTGACATGACAGCACTACGTCTGTAGCATGTATGTATGGACAGCAGAACCTATCACACTACCTAACACCCTGCATTAGCTACACTATATCACGATCTAACCTACACTGATCTCCCACTATCTGTAGTATATACAGTACAGACCAAAAGTTTGGACACACCTTCTCATTCAAAGAGCTTTCTTTATTTTCATGACTATGAAGGCATCAAAACTATGAATTAACACATGTGGAATTATATACATAACAAACAAGTGTGAAACAACTGAAAATATGTCATATTCTAGGTTCTTCAAAGTAGCCACCTTTTTCTTTGATTACTGCTTTGCACACTCTTGGCATTCTCTTGATGAGCTTCAAGAGGTAGTCCCCTGAAATGGTCTTCCAACAGTCTTGAAGGAGTTCCCAGAGATGCTTAGCACTTGTTGGCCCTTTTGCCTTCACTCTGCGGTCCAGCTCACCCCAAACCATCTCGATTGGGTTCAGGTCCGGTGACTGTGGAGGCCAGATCATCTGGCGCAGCACCCCATCACTCTCCTTCATGGTCAAATAGCCCTTACTTTCAAAGTTTTCCCAATTTTTCGGCTGACTGACTGGCCTTCATTTCCTAAAGTAATGATGGCCACTCGTTTTTCTTTACTTAGCTGCTTTTTTCTTGCCATAATACAAATTCTAACAGTCTATTCACTAGGACTATCAGCTGTGTATCCACCTGACTTCTCCTCAACGCCACTGATGGTCCCAACCCCATTTATAATGCAAGAAATACCACTTATTAAACCTGACAGGGCACACCTGTGAAGTGAAAACCATTTCAGGGGACTACCTCTTGAAGCTCATCAAGAGAATGCCAAGAGTGTGCAAAGCAGTAATCAAAGCAAAAGGTGGCTACTTTGAAGAACCTAGAATATGACATATTTTCAGTTGTTTCACACTTGTTTGTTATGTATATAATTCCACATGTGTTAATTCGTAATTTTGATGCCTTCAGTGTGAATCTACAATTTTCATAGTCATGAAAATAAAGAAAACTCTTTGAATGAGAAGGTGTGTCCAAACTTTTGGTCTGTACTGTATATAAGCTAACTATCTAATGTAATGTGACACAGCAACGTACAGATCACAGCAATGACCCTGCTGTCTCTACTGTGTACAACTGATCTCACTATAATATCCTGGGTTACATATGACCTTTCTACAACTGGATTTACAGAAATACCTATACATGGGACTTTTGTGAAAACACGGAACATATGTGTAGTGACTTTGTGGTTCACATACCTTTCTATATTTGGGTACATCCATGCGTGTTTGTATGGTTCTATCTTTTTGTTTTTAATATTATAGTTATATTTTAGCTGCACAATCCTGCTGTTTTATACATAGTTTTTAATACCATAATAAATCTACGTGTATCCATGTGAGTCACCTATGTTTGAGTGCCAGTCCATCCATTATTTAGTTATGTTGGGAGTTTGTGCAGACAGCCGCGCTGCTCGTGGGCACAGATGCCGTTCTGTTCACCCTGTGTATGTTGCAGTTCCAGGGCTCTGGCAGCAGCCTCTGGTGCTGGTGTCCTGTGTGTCTATTCGGAGAATTCTTCATTGAACCTCATCTCAATATGCAGTACTGCTAGGGTTAACCCTCCTCTGTGTGCAGCTGCTAGGCTGTTTACAATTGCTAATCAGTTTCTGCTGTAAATGATGTGCTGTTATTGTTACGGCCTTTGATGTGCGCCGTGACACGGTTGCCGCGCATGCTGTTGCCAGCGGCAACGTTTTGTGGTTGCAGCATGTAGGTGCCTCCTCTTTTTTCCTGGGGCCCTCCCTGTCTGGTGCCGGGGGGGTTAATTATCTAGCTTGTGGGGATTTAGGCGTGTCCTGGGTGTGGCCACTAGGTTTATATTGCCTGTGGCCTGTTGGCTAGGGTCAGTTTTCTTCCAGCCTTGCTTTGTGCTGGAGCTGTGCTCCTGCCCGGCCTCTGCCATCTGCCCAGTGTTTGAGGGCCACCTTGTGGAACATCATTTTCCCGGTGTCACCCACCCTTCACTACCCTTGCATATGTTTGGTGTTGTTTATGTATGGTTAAAAAAAAAAAGAACTGAAGATCGGTGTCAGCATGTCTCTAAAAATTGCCGCCAGCACGCCAGGACCACCAACTAGGCCCCTGGCAGCCAGCCAACAAACAGTCAGGAGAAACCATACCGAACACAGCGTCCATCTCAGACACGGTTCCCACTCCAGACCGATGCCAGCAAAAATTCCCCAACCAGCACACATCCAGTACACAAAAGGAATGCTGCCAGAAACATGACCAGAGATAGGAACCACTGAAAACTGGACGAGGAGACACACCAACACAAGCAGCGGTTCATAACCATGGCAATAATCAGTTACCAAGAACCACACCGTTAACTCACTGACTGCCTGAGCAATTAGGTTCCTATGTTGCTAGTTCCATAGTAATATGTTTGTTGCTGTTGTCTGTCCGTGTACCGACCTCTGCACTTTGACCCTCCACTGCCTGACCTGACTTGTGCCTGTTTACTGTAATGATCCTATGTTGCCAACCCTGACCTCGCACCTGTATCACATACACACATGAACTCTGCCTGCCCTGACATCGGCCTGTTTTTGACCTCGCACTTTGATCCCTTCATGCTTTGCTCCAGTGTCTCTGACTCCGGTGGATCAACTGTCAACCACACCAGGACTACTCCAACAGGTAGCAGTCTGGTGGCTTCCCTACAGTGGAGTCCAGATCACTGTGCAGGGGTTAAAAGGCGAATATCAGGGGGCTGTCAGAATAATGCCCTTAGGTTTAGCCCAAAGTCAAACTGTTTGGTTGACACAGGGGTTCCTCACTCACTGCTGTAAAAGAATGATGTTGCAATCCTTAGTGTGAAAGAACCCTTAGCAAAATCCTTCTAATATACTGTACTTGAACAGAACAAATGCTGTGTCACATGCTTCTTTTCATGAGGGCACATGGGTAGCCAGGGCTAGTATTAGCACCAGGAAAACCCAAGCAGATGCCAGATTGTATTGAACCTATAGGGATAGAAGGGTAGTACCATGGTGGTCTATATATGCTCTATGCTTGTGAAGAGTGAGGAAGACATGGGCCCCACTGTTATGTTGTGGGTCACGGAACTACCTTAAAAGTGTTTTCCGAGATTTTTATAGTAATCACCTATCTTATCGATGGGGGCCCAACACCCAGGACCTCCACAGATCAGCTGTTTGAGAAGGCACCAGTGCTCCTGTGGGCAGATTGTATAGCGTACAATCTATAGCAACTGTGCTTGGAATCGTACTCAGCCCCATTCACTTCAGTTGGGCTGAGCTGCACCTAGGCCGCGTGACCGATGAATCTGACGTCACTGGCCTGGGGAAAGCTGAGAGAAGGCCACGGCGCTACTGCAAGTGCTCCTTCCCATCTTATATACTTATGTCTTTCTGCCAACTGTATTCTATATATATTATCTGGTTCCTGTTACATGTTCTGCATGTATGTTTTTCACATAAGATGGTCTTATTTTCTACCTTGTACGGCATTGTCCCAAGGAGTGTGCTGTATCCTAAGACTATTTGTTAGAACACCCTCACCAATACTGTCCATTGCCTACTATATAGTCATGATTTGTATTTGTTTTCTTGTAGGGTGACAAAGAAGCGGAAATGGGGCTGCCATTCTCCCCACTTTGTGACCGCAAGGCCACATTGGTAGCTCAGTCCCAGATAGGTAATTCAGCTCTCGTTATGTCTACACAGAAAAGTCTCTGGTTCTTGAGATCACCATCCTGTGAACACTGACATGGTCTTATGACTTCTTTTACTGTATTGTTGCAATAACTGATCTCTTCTCTTACAGGATTCATTGAATTTATTGTTGACCCAACATTTTCAGTGCTGACTGATGTGGCTGAGAAGATTGTTCTTCCATTAGTAGAAGAAGGAAGCAAAACCAAGCCAGCAGCTCCAGTCAATCAGTCCAGGTGTGTGAAGTTCCAATCACTTAAGAAATGCAAAATTAACTTGAATTACTAATGGGAATTTCACTTTTTAAATAGCAGAGTAACCTCTTTGTCATCGATGGGAGGAGCCAGGACAGAAGAACTATACAACCAGAACTAGTGCAGGGAAATATGAGTTTTTATTAAAGAATATGTGTGTAGTAGTGTTGTACCGTATGTGTGTATATGTGTGTAGCAGAGCTGTATGGGTGTAGCAAAACTGTATGGGTGTAACAGAACTGTATGTGTGTAGCAGAGCTGTATGTGTGTACAGAGCTGTATGTGTGTAGTAGACCTGTATGGGTGTAACAGAACTGTATGGGTGTAGCAGAGTTGTTTGGGTGTAGCAGAGCTGTTTGAGGTCAGCAGAGGACACAGTAAGGGTAACAAGAGCTGACCAAAACTATCCCCCTCCCCATGTTACCCTCTAAAGTTACTTACCTTAACCCCTCCACTTAAGTAAACCACATTCCCTTCAAAAAGGACCTAGAAAATATTTTTTCTAATTTTCTGTTGTCTGAACCTGGGCTGCGTCTTATAGTCTGGTGCGTTTTATAAATGTCAGGAGAGGTTAAAGATCCTCTTTAAATGCAGTAGATATTGATATGGATATAGTTGTTTAGAAATTGTTCCCATTATCATTTAATTATTATAATCATAGCTCTCAATGGAGGCAGCTGTCCCTGGATGAACAATCTGAGCTAGGAGACATTAATGCAGATCTGAACAGCTTCCGGTCAACCTGGGCCAAGTACATTCAGGAGAACAAGCAGAAGTGGAAAGAAAGAGCAGCCAGTGGTGAGACACCTATTACTTTATGCAGGGAACACGGCATTATACTAGAAGGACCCGGTGTTCTGATTACATATATGTAGTATGCTGTGGACATCATTTGTTTGAGCTGAGGCATGAATTTAAGTTTAAAGGATAAAGGGCAATGGTTTACCTTTATCACATATTCAGGTAAGAGATGCTACCTGTCACACCCAGGTGACGTCTCCTCCGATGTAGATCTTCTCTGTCATCAACTTCTCCATTTGGTCCGTACAACTTCTTTCAGCTGCGCCTCGTCTCTGCAGAGTGTAACACACAGACATCTTAGCTTCCTCACATTTCTATCATCATCCCCCAACCTGGAGTCCCCACAGTGTTAATCTGCTGCTCGCTGTACCCCCCAATAACCCCAAATACTATCCTGAAGAAATAATAGTGCCCCCATAGTAAGAGTGCTCCTCATAGTCCCACCAATAGTAATTCCCTTCTAAAATGCCCTCATTAGTAATATGGCCCCCACAGTGCCCCCAACAGTGATAATGCTCCCCAAGAATGGCCCCATTAGTAATACTGTCCCCAACAGTGATAATGCTCCCCATGAGTTGCCCAATTAGTATAAGAGCTCTCCAGTATTAATAATAACCTCACAGAGCCCCCAGCAGAAATAAGGCCCCCTATTGTTCCCCCAGTGGTAATAAAGCTCTGTACAGACCCCTCAGTAGTAATAAGGCCCCCAGAGTGCTCTTAGTAGAAATAAGGCAGATCTATAAGTCCCTCCTATAGAGCCCCCAGTAGTAATAAGAATGCCTATAATGTCCTCTGGATTTGCAGTGCCCCCTGTAGTTATATTCCTCCCTCCCCCATACAGTCCCATGTAAATAACATCACACCATCTCTCCTGCCCCCTCCAAAATACAGTCCTATGTAAATAACATCACTCCCCTCCCTTCAGCCCCTCCAACATACAGTTCCATGTAAATAACACTATTTTCCTCCCTCCGCCATAGAGTCCCATGTACTGTAAATAACATCACACCATCTCTTCAGCCCCCTTCAATATACAGTCCCATGTAAATAACTTCCCTCTCTATCTACAGCCTCTTCCAAAATACAGTCCTATGTAAATAATATCACCTCCTCCCCAGCCGCCTTCAACATACAGTCCCAAGAAAATAATATCACCCCATCCCCAGCCGCCTCCAACATGCAATCCCATGTAAACATCACCCCCTCAACATTCAGTCCCATGTAAATAACATATTCCCCTCCCACAGCTGCCTTCTACATTTCGTCCCATGTAAGTAAAATCCCTCCCTCCCACAGCCACCTCCAACATACACTCCCTTCAGCCCTATCATACAGTTGCAGTTAAATAACCACAACTACCAGCATTACTCTGCCTCTCCCTTCACTTACCTCTCCTCATGTAGCAGACATCACCACAGCTTCTTCCCCCAGGACTTGTCCTCTTCACTGCCGTCCTCTCCTGCACTGATCACATGATGGTGACATCACCACAGGTCCTTCAGCTCTTCCAGTGCATTAGATTCAATTGTATTGCTGTCCTGAGGACGGCAATACAGTTGTATCTAGCTGGCAGGCAGGACATTCAGGGCCTCGGACAAAACATCAGGGGCCCAGGCCCCGAATGTTTTAACCTAGCAGTGCCCCTGAGATGCGGCATCAAATTTATCAAACAGTCTGTGACATTTAATATATTTGACGTACATTACACTAAAGCAGACTCAAAAACAGACTCAGAAATATTTGTTCAAACTTCATTAGAAATATACTGAATATATTAGATTCATTTATGTGCAGATAACTTGATTAACCCATAGAGTCCTATTGCTGTACATGTACAGCGCTGAGGACAGTGATTTAAGTCCCAACACCGTACATGTGCGGCACGCTGATCAGGCTGGTGCAGGAGCTGCGCTAGCACGTTCAGCACTAGGGGCACACAAAATAAAAAAATAAGTTTCAAGTAAAAAAAAAAGTGCCCCTTTCCCATAATCAAGTCATTTCAAACTGTGAAAAATAGAAATATAGAGTATTCCTGTGTCCGTAACAGCCAGCTCTATAAAAATTTTATAGACTCTACCCCCACAGGTGAGCACCGTAAAAAAAAGAAAAAGAAAACAAAACTGTGCCAAAACAACACATTTTTTGGTCATCTTTCCTCACATCTTGGGTCAATTTATTATTTCATCTGAGAGTCTCTACAGTTGTCAGCACAACATGCATAAATCAAGACATTGGGCCTAAAATGTACATGGTGCTCATTTATTACTGAGCCTTGGTGTATGTCCAGGTAAAAGATTATAAAATCAGGAAGCACAGCATAAAAATACTGTAATAAGTTACTTATTTTTTCTGTTTTTACATTGCACCATCTGCTGTGATTTTTTGCTAAACACCTGTGGGGTCAAAATGCTCAGTACATCCCTTGGAAATTCTGTGAGGGATGTGGTTTCTAAAATGGGATCACTTCTTGGGGTGTCTTTTTTATATTTCAACTCAGAGCTTCTGCAGTTGTTGGTCAGTGCTATATAAATCACCAAACTTGGCCTAAAATGCACATGGTGCTCTTTCTCTTCTGAGCCTTGCAGTTTGCCCATACAGCACTTATTTAGAGAAAATGGGTAACCAATTATGGGGTGCATTTTCTCCTGCTACCCCTTGTGAAAATGAAAAATGTGGACCTAAAGCGACGTTTTCATGTAAAATATGTAAACTTTAATTTTCACAGCCAAGTGTTTCTAAATTCTATGAATCACCTGTTGGGCCAAAGTGCTCACTGAACCGTTTGAACAATTTCTTGAGGGGTGTAGTTTCCAAAATTGGGTCACTTTTTGGGGGCTCCAATATAAGGGTACATCAGGGTGTCTTCAAATGCAACATAGTTCTCAAAAACTATTCCAGCAAAATCTTCCTTCCCAAAACCATATGGTGCTCCTTCCCTTCTGAGCCCTGTAGTGTGCCCATACAGCAGTTTACAACCACATATGGGGTGTTTCTGTAAACGTCAGAATCAGGGTAATAAATATTGAGGTTTATTTTGTTGAAACGCCTTGCTATGTTACAGGAAAAATTGATTGAAATGGAAAATCAGCCAAAAAAAGGGAATTTTTTTAATTTCACCCCCATTTTCCTTTAATTCTTGTGGAACACCATAAACTTTGAATTGGTTCTTTAAAAAATTGCTTCTAAACTTCTAAGCCTTCTAATGTCCTAAAATTTGCATTTTTGTTTAATAAAGGTAAAACATTTTGACTCAAATTTACCACTAACATGAAGTACAATATATCACAAGAAAATAGTCTCAGAATGGCTTGGATATGTAAAAGCATTCCAAAGTTATTACTACATAAAGTGACAAATGTCAGATTTACAAAAATCGTCTGGGTCTTAAGGTGAAAAGTGGCTTGGTACAAAAGGGGTTAAAGTTGTACATTACACTGCTTGTTTTTTTTTATATATAAAGGAGGAACATACTATAAGGTATGTCTAATAATTCCATTTCCAGGAATCACAAACCAGGCGTCTGTGGATGAACTTTCACCTTGTGAGGAAGAGAATAGCACAGAGGAAAATGGTAACCTGGACTAGTGCACAGTTTCCATGGACATCAGGTAGGGACGCAGAGAGAGGGATTTAGGACAGGAAGAACCATTAGGGCTTGTACAGCCTTGGATTGAGCTCACCTTGTGCATGGCTGTTCACGGTATGAACCTTATAGAGCTGGGACCTGGAGATTATAATCTGAGCACATCAGCATATGGCTAAGTACTCACCACCGTTTTGCTACAACCAGTTATTAGACTGGACTATAACAGGAACCACCATGTCACCAGTTCCTACATAAGTGCCTTAAGCAGAATAGTAAGTATGCCAGGCACAACACCCTTGAAATTTGGTATGAAAAACAAAGAAAACATGTCATCCAAGGAACACTTTGCAAAAATGGGTGCAGCAGATGATAGTCCAAGCAACCTTTTTACATTCTACATCTGCAGCAGCCTGAAGGATGCACCCTGTGTAGTAAAGATGCTCCTCTCCATGCAGTACCTCTATTATAACTTGTGGTTAATTGAACTAGCTTGAACCAGTTTGACCATTCGTCTTTTAAAACACATAGTCATTAAAAGGATTTGTTTTCAACACTATTCTCTATAAATGAGTTTTAGAGAAAATCTAACCACCCTGCCCACAGTCATTCCACAGTCTATAGCAGTCAGGTCACAAGAAAAACTGGACCTCCTAATCTTCTCTACTATTATTCATTAAAGGGTGCGATCTTTGGATGATCAGCAGTTGTATCCAATGTGTTATAAATATCTATATTGTAGCTTATCTAGCCTAGATATTTTCAAATGGATTAATTGTTCTATACACTTGTTAAAGGGCATCTGTCAGCAGATTTGTACCTATGAAACTGGCTGACCTGTTCCATGTGCGGTTGGCAGCTGAAGACATCTGTTTTGGTCCCATGTTCATATGTGCTCACATTGCTGAGAAACATTAAGTTTTAATATATACAAATGAGCTTCTAGGAGCAACAGGGGCGTTACCATTACTTCTAGAGGCTCTGTTGAGCCCTCTGCACTTTGATTGACAGTACCAGGCATGTCTGCCTGGCTCCAGGGGCGTAGCTATAGGGGGTGCAGTGGTATCAATCGCTACCGGGCCCAGGAGCCTGAGGGGGCCCAAAGTCCCTTGTGGTATATAAGAGGACACTGGTATTATAGAAAGTACATGCTGGTCAAGTTACACCTCTGGCTGAAGGGATGGGGTTAGGTCAAGAATTTGGATTGAGGGGGATGCTGTTTAAATTTTTGCCTCAGGTGGCACGAAGGCTATGTGTTTCCCTGTCCTTTGCCACAAAGTAGGGGGCCCAAACTGAACTCTTGCACCAGGTCCCATGAGCCTTTAGCTACGCCCCTGCCTGGCTCTATCACTCAAAGTGCAGAGGGCACATCAGTTGCGGGCACATATGTACATGGGGCCAACGCAGATGCCTTCAGCTGCCAAGTGCACATGTAACAGGTCAGTCAGTTTCATAGGTACAAATCTGCTGACAGATGCCCTTTAAGTGTTTGATTTTATGTTTCTGACAACTCTTCCTCTCTTATTGGCTTAGGTACTACTCCATCCACATAGAGGTCCAGATCCCCTCCCTGCAGTACAGAAGGACTAGGACACAGCAAATACAGAGATTGGATCTGAAGTCGCAGGTCCCTTGGCACGCACAGAACATCTGGCATTCAGGGAACTAGACAACCCTTAGAATCCCACCGTCTGTGACAGTGTGTGGGTGACCCACAGATCATTGCACAGCTCTTTCTCTCTGTCTCTGCTATGTGGGTCTGTCTCTCTCGTTGTGGATCATTTAGGTACTACCATATGGAACTGCCTTTGCTTTGTAAAACAGAGCAGACTTTTACTTTTCTGTTTCTCTTAGATAAAAGCACTCTTTTTATTTTGCTGTCAGCAATGTACATCTACATTTTATATATATATATATTGCCTCCCACAAACCTTTCAAGGCTCTGCATGACTTAGTTCTCATTTTCCAGAGTTATGCAAAAAAGGGGGAAATAAAACAGTTCATATATGCACAGCGACATAAAGAAAGAATGGAATTACCATCCTTCATCTCATCTGAAGACAGTACAAAGAAGATGGCGTTGGACTATCTGATGTATAGTAACTTAAGAAAATGCAATATTAAAAACTTCTTGTATGAACAGTGGCCACCAAAAAAAGAGTTCCAGATATCCAGAACTCTGCCAGAACAGTGCTCCTCAAATCAGTCCTCAGGGATTGCCACCACACCATCATGCATGTGTAATCATCAGTTGTTAGGCATGGAAATCTGTCGATCAGATCATGTTAACCTGTCTGCGAATGGTTTGAGAGTTACTGATTCTGAGCAATAAGCACCTGCTACAAGGGAAAGAGTATAAGAGTGAATATAAGGCGGAGGTTGATACAGTCAGATGATGGACTCACCCCTTTCACGTCATCGTAATCTCGTAAAACAAAAGGGACCAAAGCATGTTAGTAATTACCATAGTTTTATTAGAAGAATGCTTATCTAATTGCTGCTTTACACATAGAAGAGTGTGTATACATTATTCCTTGGTAGGAAGACACCAGAGCTCATATTCTTTCCAGTTATGACCCATAATCCCGACTCTTCCTCTAAGTCCCACCAAGCAAGAGGACACCACAAGTCTTATGTGAAGACCAGGAGTTCTCTGACAACTCTTTTCTGAGAGCCTACATAGCACTGCTGAATGATATCCTGAAATGAATTTTCCTTGCCAAGCACCTCTACATCATTGTGTGATCATTCCCTGTGGCAGATTATCGAGAGTTTCTTGTTTGTCCTGTCCTATATGTGTCATAGATTTAGATGTTGTGTTTTGTGCCTTGCTTTGAAGTGTCTTGTACCAAATCTCAAAGGACTCATCCATTCATCAGCGTTTCTGAAACCCGAATACGGACATAGCAATTTCTCCATTAATTACTGAATCTTCTATGAATTCAGACCCCCGACCCCAAACTTTCGCTCCTCTTTTTCTACAATAGGTCTTAGTTCATGGTTTGAGTTTTTGTTTAACATCTCAGGTTAAAGATTTTCAGACGGTTTGTCACAATCATACAGCAAACTGAATCTACTGTAGGTCCAGGTGTAATGAAGGGTATAGAATTGAGCCACAGTCATATTTGATGATTTGTCGATCGTATAAACATTCCTACTAGCTTCATTATATGTATTCATTAATCAGTTAAAACAGAGTATTCCTAATTTATATCCTAGAGATATAAGACCAGGTTGACACCATAAGAGCTTTAGAGAGTTGATGATGATGTGTGTATCACCGAGACAGTTTCCTAAATAGGACGACAGTGAAGGAAGGATGAAAAAACTAACAGGTGCATCTGGATAGAGGCCTGTTTAGTGTAGACTGGTACCACTGAGATCCCCATAGATACCATTTAGCAGCAATATATATGAAATGGAAGCATTAGCTATGTACTAGATGAGTGTTTGCATCATCTGAAGACAGATGAAAAGATTTGTCTCGTGTTCTCTACTGAAGTGTCAGTTATCCGTCACTTGTATTTAATGTAATGTAACTTCATACTCGTTGAAATCCCCATATTACAAAGTGTCAGCGCCCCCTTCTTCTGTAGTCATTATCATTCCTTTGAACTACCATTCTACTTTTGCTTCCATATTCTATTTTGGTCAACAGCAATGATTTGTTATGCAATTTCTTGTGACTCTTATGTCTTTCATTTTTCTTTTTGTCATCTTTTTATTCTCGATTTTCCTGTGTTTACGTAACTCCCTATGTGATTGCTTTCATGGCAGGAATATGGATCTAGGAGATAGTCTTAAAGGGGTTATGCCATGATTGATGTAAATAATGAAAATTAGACATCATATAGAACATGACAATCTCATTCTAACAAAGCTAGAAACCATTCCAGTACCTCATATGGATCCAGAGATCTTCCCATTCGTTGCTCTAATTGTTCCGCTTGATTTATTTCCGGCTGGCAACTCAGGGTGGGGTGGTGTGTCCTTTCTGCTGTAGCTCTTTCTCTCTAACTGCCACAACTTCTAACAGAAGATATGGCTGGTGACAGTTGAAAATATATACTGA
Source organism: Bufo bufo (assembly GCF_905171765.1). Lineage (NCBI taxonomy): Eukaryota > Metazoa > Chordata > Amphibia > Anura > Bufonidae > Bufo > Bufo bufo. The sequence goes on from NC_053391.1 coordinate 591,057,867, forward strand.
GCGCGTGCGACCACCTCAGTGAGATGGATAATAAATGAGGAAAAGAAAAAACAACAGGTGGCGCTATACAGATACATTTTACTGAATAGCTTAATGGCTCAGATCCAGGTGCTGGTTTGAAAAATGTAGAACATTTTTCATGGCACAACCCCTTTAAATATGCACACATGTAAGACATTTTCATATGCTGACATGTTTTCGAGAGGTAATTTGTCAAAGTCTTCCTTAACTATAGGTCGGGATACCTTGTCTTAGGATATCTGATGGTGAGCTTTGGTTAAAGGGAAAATGTAGTTTAGAATTGAAATGCAGAATCGGGAGGTGACTTTACCAGTTCAGAGTGTGAATGTGGATTAGTTTAGGATATATAGATCAAAATTTATATTTATTTGCTAAGAATCCAACAGGTTTTTCTTTTATTTAATATATAGTTTCTTAGGAATTCTTTTAAGAAAAGCGATTAAATGAATATAATTTGCACCTATAGATTTCCACTATAAATAAAGAGAAGTTTAGTTTTTTTAATATACCACATTGAATCCCAACCTTAAATCCTGATACATCATATATGACGTTTGTAACCAGATGAGATCATGAACCCTGACCACTTCTGGATAGCGACCTTTAGAATTGTATCTTATATTTTAAACACTGTATATCTGAAATATACAATCTATGACACAGATGTAACATTATTTGTCTATGGTCATACATCCATGGGGATAGATGTTTTTTTCCTCTTTTTTTTTTAACCATTCATTAGGTTGCAGAACATGGTCTTCTTCATAAGAGTATTTGATTCAGATGACTGGGCTGCAACCCAAGCAAGAAAAGGGTTAAATTATATGGAGAGATTTGTAAATATCTTGCTTCCAATGTGCCCATGAGAGGTACATCTTAATTTTCAATCTTATTTTGTAATGCTCCATATGCTATGCTTATCGGCAGTGCAAAGATTTTCATCAAGGAAGAGTTATTGATAATGGTGCAAAGCAGCTCATGTTGAATGCTCGGCTCACCAAACAGAACGCACAGTGTTTGTATATTTGATCTCGGCTCTTGACTTCTGAACAGGAAAAAGAATAATAGTGCACACTAGTTCACCACCATTACAGTATCATAACTTTAGTCCAAGCATCATCAGCACAGTCCAATCAACCTACTACTGTTGCTCAAAAAATTTGTATTGCCAGGTGAGAGACCTAAGGTACATGTGATGGGCGTATATTCGTCTTTAGTAAATGCAGAAATTGACTATGCTAAGCTGCTGACAGAACTTCATAGATGCTGGAGAGAGCATTACAATCTTGTGGAGTTTTTATTTTATTTTCAGGAGTAGTGTGAATATGAAGTTTTATTCTGTCAGATTATGCTCCTGCAAGTGCACTGGAGGTTGAGCTTTGCTGTGAGCTGATTCACAGTCCCTCCTCTCTGAGTGACAACCATAGAGGTCTCCTGGTTAGATGCTACAGCAGTCAGAGCAGAGGTGGGCTGTGAAGCAGTTCAGTGCAGAGAACACTTCACAGTGAAGCTCCATCTCCTGTGCACTTGCAGGAGCAGAACCTGACAGAATTGAAGTTCAGTCACATTTCACAATGAAAGTTCCACAAATGGTATGTGTGTAATGCTCTCTCCCCTACCTAGTTCTGACACTAGTTTACCATGGTCAAAACTGCTGACAGACTCCCTTTAAATCACCTGAACTACATTTGAAGCATTTACAGAATATACGGTCTATAGTAAATGGGATTGGTGTCTTACTTCAAGAGTGAGAACAGCACTGGGAAATGACAAACCTTGAATGCTATGGTGGTGCACATAATTTCCTCTTAAAAAGGCCCCATGCACATGACCATATCCGTTTTGCAGTCCGCATTTTTCTGTTTAGCACTTCCCGCCTTATGTTATAAATGCCTATTATTATCCTGAATACAAGAATAGGACTTTTTTTGTGGGGGAAGTAGGGGGTGCGAATGGCGGAATGGACATACAGATGCGGACACCACACAGTGTGCTTCCGCATTTTTGAGGACCCTTTGGAATGATTGATCCTGCATCCAATCCTTTGCGGATCAGATGCCGACCAAAAATAGGGTCGTGTGCATGGGACCTTAATTTCTCTTTTCACTAATTTTTGTTTAAATAGTACTTAGTGAGTTGCACAATGGAAAAGTCATACATGTCCTTGTAACTAAGGCTATGTTCACATCAGCATTCAGCCTTTCCGTTCTCCTGCTCCGTTATAGGAGCAGGAGAACGGAAAGGACGGATTCGGCACATAACTGAGCCGAGCGGAGCCTACGGACCTCATAGACCCCCATAGACTATAATGGGGTCCGTTAGGTTTCCGCTCAGAAGATGATTTTGGAGCGGAGACAAAAGTACTCATCTTCTGAGCGGAAACCTAACGGACCCCATTATAGTCTATGGGGTCTGTAGGCTCCGTTCGGCTCAGTTATGAGCCGAATCCGTCCTTTCCGTTCTCCTGCTCCTATAACGGAGCAGGAGAACGGAAAGGCTGAACGCCTTAATGGGATATTACTGAGTTTTGTTGCAGATTCAGCAATAATTGTTGTGATCAGAAGCTGCGGAAACATGAAGCTCCTTCAGTTGCTCTACTCGATGCTCTTTTTTGGGAGCTGGACAAATTATGATCAAGAAATGGCAAAAACGAATGTATACTGGCTTCATTCACAAACAGAGGTCTCCTACTACAGAACATGATACCCTGAATGCTGAGTATGAAAGATTCCCTAAGTTCAGTTTCTTATCTTGCTGAAAACCTTTGCACTGCTGTAACTGATGCAAAAAAAAAACACCCCACAGATACACATTGTCAGATTTAAACTATGCGCATGTAAAATAAAAGAAGGGGAATATTACTCCTTAGAATGTACATCTGTCTTTAATTCCTAATTATGATAATATTAATAAAGCATCTCTGAAATTCAGTCTGTTGTCTCGTCTTCAGATTGCAATGTACACAATGGGGGTCATTTATTAAACTGGTGTAAAGTAGAACTGGCTGAGTTGCCCATAGCGACCAATCAGATTCCACCTTTCACTGTTCACAGTTCCTTTGGGAAATCTGGAATCTGATCGGTTGCTATGGGCAACTAAGCCAGTTGTACTTTACACTAGTTTGATAAATGACCTCCAGTATGTTTTACAGTTACATATTAATATTAATGACTTTATAATCGCTTTATGTATGAGGGAATTTTCATGCAGGTTCTGTAAGTAATTTGCCTCAGATATTACTCCATTCATTTTGTAATGACTGTCACCCCGGATTGCATTATTAATAGAGCTATGACAGGTCTGACACATCCATTTTAAAATGGTCCGAACAAATCCTTGCACAAAAAGAAAAAAAAAACACATGGGGTAATTTATCAAACTGGTGTAAAGTAGAACTGGCTTAGTTGCCCATAGCAACCAATCAGATTCCTCCTTTCATTTTCCAAAGGAGCTGTCTCAAATGAAAGGTGGAATCTGATTGGTTGCTATGGGCAACTAAGCCAGATCTACTTTACACCAGTTTGATAAATGAGCCCAACAGTGCCTCATGTAGATATCCCAATGAAGACAGACGGTAATGTGGTAACCTTCTAAGGTTTAGCAGACACAACCCTGGTGTTGCAATGTAGATAGCTGCAGCTCCTTCCTCTGATTGGCGACGAACCGTGCACCACCAATTGAACCGACATCAAACAAAAAATGATGAAATAAGCACCACTGATGATAGACTTTCAAGCAGAAATCATGCTTAATAAAGCTTTTTATTGAATAATCCATCTACAGTATGTGTTTTGAACAAGTGCCTTCATCAGGGGATAATAACTAATTGTACACTCAAAAGAAAACAAAGATTGAAGGGGTTGTCTGACATTTTAATATTGATGACCTCAGTGTAGTTCATTAAAGGGCTTCTGTCACCCCACTAAAGTCATTTTTTTTTTTGGGCTAGTTAAATTACTTATCCTGCGATATATGAAAATATAATGGTGTTACTTTGATTCAGCAGTTTCTTCTAAAAACAAACTTTTATAATATGTAAATTAGGTCTCTACCAGCAAGTAGGGCGGCTACTTGCTGGTAGCAGCTGCAGAAAACCGTCCCCTCGTCGTGTTGATTGACAGGGCCAGCCGGGATCTCCTCCTCCGGCTGGCCCTGTCGGCATTTCAAAAATCGCGCGCCTGTGTTCATTCTGCGCAGGCGCTCTGAGATGAGGAGGCTTCTATTTCGGTGATGTCATCGGCGCAGGCGACCTGAGGGAGTTCTGCGGAGGCGAGCCTCCTCATCTCAGAGCGCCTGCGCAGAATGAACACAGGCGCGCGATTTTTGAAATGCCGACAGGGCCAGCCGGAGGAGGAGATCCCGGCTGGCCCTGTCAATCAACACGACGAGGGGGCGGTTTTCTGCAGCTGCTACCAGCAAGTAGCCGCCCTACTTGCTGGTAGAGACCTAATTTACATATTATAAAAGTTTGTTTTTAGAAGAAACTGCTGAATCCAAGTAAGTAACACCATTATATTTTCATATATCGCAGGATAAGTAATTTAACTAGCCCAAAAAAAAAAAATTTACTTTAGTGGGGTGACAGAAGCCCTTTAATATCTAATCAGTAGTGGTTCTACCCCTCGGACATCCGCCAATCAGCTGTTTGAAGAGGCGTAGCGCTCCTTTGAGTGCTGCAGCCTCTCCATGGCATACCAAACACAGCACAGTATAGAGGCTGTGCTTGGTATTGCAGCTCAGCCCCATTCACTTGAATAGGACTGTGTGTTAGAAGGGTATTTTTTAGTTATAATTCTTATTGGTTCTTTCACTTTAATTATTACTTGTTAGTATACCAGTAATTATTATTGAGTTAGAGACATCCCTTTTTAAAGGGAATGTTGTCATCAGAAAATTACCTATAATTTTAATCATGTTTTTATGTTTAACATATTTTTAAAGAATTTTTGATGACATTATTTTAAATTATTCATGTCAATAACTATATTTAAACAAAAACCATAAAATCCTGCTGTTTTCGCACTGGCCACTAAGCCTATTAATAGGCACCACTTCTGGTCTGTGCAGATCTATTTACTGCAGTTACCTGCTTATCTGTCTTTCTAATCCTGCCTGTAATGATATCACCTTTGTTTATAGATAAGATATCATAATAGGTGATTGTCAAAGATTATCTATTCCTTCCTTGTACAATGACCTCTGCACAGGTCACAGAGCATGCCTTGAAAACTCTCCCATAGAAGTCAATGAGGTCCCCTCCTGACCATTGTGTCTATGATCCATGGGGCTGCCATAAAGCATTTTTCGTAATGCTTTCTAAATGCTGTTAAGAATAACTCAGGCAATCAGTAATAAAAAAATAAATACAGATTTAAAAAAAGGAGATGTGTTAACTATTTTTGGTGACATATACAGGACCTCTATTTTTCTGTAAAGGCTGCATTCCTGAGTGGTAAGATAGCTCAGGACATGCGTACTACACACTGGACATACTTAGTAGGAGGGACCTTTAAGATCTATGCATGCAACAAAGGACTCAGCTTCATTGATGGTATTGATCGAGTAAGATGGTGTCGTCCGACTTTCTTTCTTTTTGTATTACCGTGGGGTCGGGCCTGTAACATGTTGGTAGCGTGGTGATGGGAGCTCATCCAGTTGTTGTTACAGGCCACGTACTGATTTTTATGTACTATCACACTAGTTTTATTCTCGAATTTTTAAATTCATGGTAAAACATTTAGTGTCAGAATTTGGATTTGAGTAATAAATACGCTTATTGTTGATAAGGTAATATCAAGAAAGGATAGTAGGATCCTGTCCAGATACGACCCAGGTCATTCGTAAGGACACTCAGGAAGACAATGTTCTGCGGGAAGATTATTGCATCAATTAATCTGGACTTAAAGCTGTGAGTGACTGTAGACACTTGGTTTGATTTAAAGTCTGCAGAACCAAGCAGTGTTCTGTGAGCTAAAAGAAACTGCAAGTAACATTCTGTAGAACTGGTTGGTTCTGCTGAGACAAATTAACGCCTAGGTGTCCAGAGAGATTATATAGCACGTGTGTAAATGTTCAGAAATGAACTGGTTAAAATTGTAACCTAATGTGTACCAGTAGATGTATGGTTAGCACTAAGAACATGAAGATGTTGGAAATAGTAAGGTAGAAATATATTTGTTGAAACCGTTCTTGTTTCAGAATTATCAGGTACTGTTGGTTAATCCTAATGTCAAGCTATATGACACATCACAAATAGAAGTCTGTGAGAAGACAGATTAGTGAGAAACATCAGTGTAAGATCAATGTCATGTATGGATGAAGTTAAAGGGTAAAAGAGAAATGTGTATAGAATGGTTCCCTTTAAGAATGGCCTGTCCCTTGATGTGTCTGGAAGGGTAAATTTGACTGTGCTTTGTTCAAGAGGCATAGATAAGCTCCCAGCCCCTCCTGTCTCAAGTTCTGGTAAGGAATGGTAATAGAAAAAATACTCCATAGGGATAAGTGGAAAGTTAAGTATTGGTTTTGATTGTTACTAAGGAAAAAATGTATGTAAATATGGAGGCAGAATATGCACAGCTATTAATAAAAGGAGTTGGCTACTTTTTGGTTACTGTTGGCCAATGTGTTTGGGAGATGATTATATGGCACTTACGAATATAGCCTTTGTTGAAATTCTGCACCATTTTCTATATACATAGGGCCAGATTTATCATTACTCTGACAGCTCACTCCACTTTAACATATGGCTAAAGTCAGTTTTAGCCAAGTCAGATTTATGATCGGCCCTTTAAGACTGTAATAAATGTGGTTTGACGGTAGCAGTTTATCCGTCAGTAAGCAGCTTTACAAAAGTCGCACATCTTTACGAAAAAGTCGCACGTTTTTATGAAAAAGTCGCATGTTCTATTAAAAAGTCTCATTAGATAAGCATGGTCCTCACTGGAGTGAAATTGCGACTTTTTTGCGACTTTTTAAATAGTCCCAATAGTAAATCTGTCTGGAGATTCATTTACATAAGAAAACACGCCCACTTTCAGAAAACTGGCGAGCATAGTGCAGAGCAGAAAAAAGTCGCAAATTTGTGCGCAGTTTTAGCGTTTGGGACTTTTTTTGGGACTTTTTCACTCCATTATTCTGACCTGAGCTAATGATAAATCTGGCCCAAAGTCTTTTGTGCTGTCCACACAGAGGTCTTGTCCATAAAATGGCTGCTGGTGGAGGGCAAATCACTATCTTTATTGCTGATCATTGATAAATTCAAACAGAACAGAGAGATAGTAAACATTTATATACACTTAAAAGGATTGTTAACAAAACAGTGATAGGTTATTCCTCCACTTCTCCAGTGCTGCCACACCAAATCAACCCAATGCTGCAGCCAAGACGTCATCATCAGCCTGGCCAGTACAGTTGAATTGGAGCAGCGACTGGGGAAGATATTTTTATTTTAAGACCTTCACTGCCTTTCACCATCTTTTTATGTTTAACTCAGACAATGCCTTTAAATGTTTAAATATTTTCCTTATTTAAACAGATTGGACAAGTGATAACAAAATGACATAAGCTGTCTAGTTCCTCAACTAATGACCTTAAAGGGAGTCTGTCATCAAAGTTTCACCTTTTTAACCCTTCCCATAGCTTTCTAGCAGCCTTACAGTTAATAAAAACGTTACCTTTATGAGCAATCCTGGACTTATAAAACCGGCAAAAAACAACTTAGTAGCATATGCAAATGAGGGCTCGCAAGTGCCCAGGGGCGGCGTTACCCTCGTAGGTGCCCAGCTAGCTCAGCCTTATTGTCTCTTCCCCCCGCCCATCCTTTCCCTCTGACCGCCCATCTACTTACTTCTTGTTTTGCCGAGATCCTGCACCTCCACACTCAATCCGTCGGCCAGCGCATGCGCACTGCGATGCCCATTCCTTGTACAGCATCACAGTAATCAATGCGCATGCGCCGGCCGACGGACTGAGTGCGCAGGCGCGGGATCTCGGCGAAACAAGAAGTAAGTAGATGGGCGGTCAGATGGAAAGAATGGGCGGGGGGAAGCGACAATAAGGCTGAACTAGCTGGGCACCTACGAGGGTAACGCCGCCCCTGGGCACTTGCGAGCCCTCATTTGCATATGCTACTAAGTCGTTTTTTGCCGGTTTTATAAGTCCAGGATTGCTCATAAAGGTAACGTTTTTATTACTGTAAGGCTGCTAGAAAGCTATGGGAAGGGTTAAAAAGGTGAAACTTTGATGACAGACTCCCTTTAAAGGCTATGGATTCCTTTGGGGGCAAGCTAAAATCATTTTTTAATTGGTCTTTATTAAAACATTTTTAATTGGTTTCTGTGTATTTGGAAACTGACGGGCTCTCCCTTCACAGTGATCCCCATCATTGTACTGCTTTTAATGGTTGGGTCTCTAATCTTTATCTCTGAACTCCTCACAGCTCGTAAACAGTCACTATAACTGAATTCTTATCGGTTTTGAGCTATAATGAGTACTTATGAGCTGTCAGGAAGTCACAGATAAAGGCTACAGTTTTCACTATTTACTTATGACCCTGATGTGCATGACCTAATGAAAGACTGCTACTTTTCTGCTGTCCATTTTTTGGTGATTTTGACCGTCCAAAAATTGAATAGAAGGTGATCAAAAAGTCAAGTGTACCCCAAAACCAATAATCTCTACAGCACAACCCACAGTCAAGCAATCTCTGACACTGTTTTGTAGGCAAAAACATCAAAAAGTTATGGGTGTCAGTATATGGTGATGCAAAGCATTATTATTTTTTTTCTAAAGTAGTGAAGCAAAATAAAAACTATATGAATTTGGTATCGCCATAATCATGTTTACCTGCAGAATAAAGGATTGCAGTTTTTTTTATTTCATCCCACAACTACATTTTTCTTTCATTTTCAATACAAGATATGGTAAATTAAATGGTGCAATTAAAAAATATAACTTGTCCCTCAAAAAAATATGCTCTTATAGGACTTGAACGGAAAAGTAAAAAAAAAAAAAAAGTTATGGGTCTTCAATAGTAGTGAAGAAAAAAATGAAAATGCAAATACAAAAATTTGGTTATAATACTAATTATATATATATATATATATATATATATATATATATATATATATATATCCAGAAAATAGCAGGGCAGCACTCCTAGCTTCAAGTAGTTCAGGTGCCAGTGTTTTAACCTTGGTCCTGGGGTCCAAACACAATCCAAATAAATGTAACGCAGCACTCCTTGGATAAAAAGTGAGCTCACTTGGCTTGATAATGGCTATGTGAGAGAGCTGAAATATTGCCTGTATCAACATGTTGAATAAATATCGCATTTTTTTCACTTTTTATCCAAGGCGTTACATTTATTTGGATTATATATATATATATACACTGCTCAAAAAAATAAAGGGAACACTTAAACAACACAATGTAACTCCAAGTCAATCACACTTCTGTGAAATCAAACTGTCCACTTAGGAAGCAACACTGAGTGACAATCAATTTCACATGCTGTTGTGCAAATGAGATAGACAACAGGTGGAAATTATAGGCAATTAGCAAGACACCCCCAATAAAGGAATGGTTTTGCAGGTGGTGACCACAGACCACTTCTCAGTTCCTATGCTTCCTGGCTGATGTTTTGGTCACTTTTGAATGCTGGCGGTGCTTTCACTCTAGTGGTAGCATGAGACGGAGTCTACAACCCACACAAGTGGCTCAGGTAGTGCAGCTTATCCAGGATGGCACATCAATGCGAGCTGTGGCAAGAAGGTTTGCTGTTTCTGTCAGCGTAGTGTCCAGAGCATGGAGGCGCTACCAGGAGACAGGCCAGTACATCAGGAGACGTGGAGGAGGCCGTAGGAGGGCAACAACCCAGCAGCAGGACCACTACCTCCGCCTTTGTGCAAGGAGGAACAGGAGGAGCACTGCCAGAGCCCTGCAAAATGACCTCCAGCAGGCCACAAATGTGCATGTGTCTGCTCAAATGGTCAGAAACAGACTCCATGAGGGTGATATGAGGGCCCGACGTCCACAGGAGGGGGTTGTGCTTACAGCCCAACACCGTGCAGGACGTTTGGCATTTGCCAGAGAACACCAAGATTTGCAAATTCGCCACTGGCGCCCTGTGCTCGTCACAGATGAAAGCAGGTTCACACTGAGCACATGTGACAGACGTGACAGAGTCTGGAGACGCCGTGGAGAACGTTCTGCTGCATGCAACATCCTCCAGCATGACCGGTTTGGCATTGGGTCAGTAATGGTGTGGGGTGGCATTTCTTTGGAGGGCTGCACAGCCCTCCATGTGCTCGCCAGAGGTAGCCTGACTGCCATTAGGTACCGAAATGAGATCCTCAGACCCCTTGTGAGACCATATGCTGGTGCGGTTGGCCCTGGGTTCCTCCTAATGCAAGACAATGCTAGACCTCATGTGGCTGGAGTGTGTCAGCAGTTCCTGCAAGACGAAAGCATTGATGCTATGGACTGGCCCGCCCGTTCCCCAGACCTGAATCCAATTGAGCACATCTGGGACATCATGTCTCGCTCTATCCACCAACGTCACGTTGCACCACAGACTGTCCAGGAGTTGGCAGATGCTTTAGTCCAGGTCTGGGAGGAGATCCCTCAGGAGACCGTCCGCCACCTCATCAGGAGCATGCACAGGCGTTGTAGGGAGGTCATACAGGCACGTGGAGGCCACACACACTACTGAGCCTCATTTTGACTAGTTTTAAGGACATTACATTAAAGTTGGATCAGCCTGTAGTGTGTTTTTCCACTTTAATTTTGAGTGTGACTCCAAATCCAGACCTCCATGGGTTGAAAAATTTGATTTCCATTTTTTTATTTTTGTGTGATTTTGTTGTCAGCACATTCAACTATGTAAAGAGCAAAGTATTTCAGAAGAATATTTAATTAACTCAGATCTAGGATGTGTTATTTTTGTGTTCCCTTTATTTTTTTGAGCAGTGTATATATATATATATATATATATATATATAGTGAGAGATAACAATTGACAAAACTTTTGTGACTGAATCCAAGGACATCAGCATGTAGCACAATCCAAGAACATTTTTTTTTTTTTTTTAAATGAAATCTTAATATGTGTATTCAGTTGTAAAATCAGAACATTATTTTAGCAATAGACTATGCATATCAAATGCAAAACCTTCCCATCAGGGAACTTAGCAATTATAGAGAGACACTCTTAGAATAAAATAACTATGGCATACGTGCAGCAGTGATCCAAACAACAGGACTGGATGCACTAGTAATATCATATACAGGTGAAACTCGAAAAATTTAAATATCGTGCAAAAGTCCATTTATTTCAGCAATGCAAATTGAAGATTATGCTGGCTTTAGTGTACTAATAATCTTAATTTTAATAAGGACAGGAGGCGAGTATTTTGCATTAACTCTCTTTACTAAACTCCACAGCAGTAAAGACAAACGTAAAGAGTAACAAGTAAATCACTGCGCAGCATAGCATATAAGGGTCATGCTGCCTGTACACTTCCGCTTTCTAAAAGCGACATCAAAGTCCAGATTGAGCTCGAACATCCAGAAATTCAACGAAAAACTGTAACAGCGGTTTCTGGCGAGCGGAACTTGAGGAGACTCCTGGTAAACGAGGTTGGAGGTAAGACCGAACGAAGCCCTCATCCCATTCTATGGAGTCGTGAGATTAACAAACCAGCGACCAGTGGAGGTCCTGAAGAGGGTTACACTGAAAGGAGAGTATAAAAATAGGTTAGGTAAAGAATCGTAACTACTCACGCCTGTGGGCCTTAACGGAATGGTGTAAAGTTAAATCATTACAAACAGAGTGCAAATTATCTAGTGGCTAAATGTATGGTAGGTGTAAGCATGTAGTACAACTAAAAACTGTCCGTCTGGAAGGCAATATTAGGGTGAGAAATTCCGAATATGTCCCAAAATAGAGAGATTACTAAAATCAAACCCCATATCTGACACCTTGAGATCCACTCCCCCGACGAGTCAGGGTAGGGAACAGAAGGGAGGGAAAATACTCGCCTCCTGTCCTTATTAAAATTAAGATTATTAGTACACTAAAGCTAGCATAATATTCAATTTTAAAACATGACAGGAGGCTTCCTATTTTGCAATTTTAACGCTGAAGAAGAGACGTCCCCGCAGAAAATAAAAAAGGTACGGAAAGTAGATTCCCTAGACCAGTCCGCCGTTCGGAGAATATCCGAAAGGGATGCCCCTGCCAGTAAGGCTGATGAAGCCGCCGCTCTGCGAACGGAGTGGGCCCCGAAAGCGGGGTCTATACCTGCGAGGGAAAGGATCCAGCGGATCCAACGGGCCAGCGTGGTGACCGAGACTGGGGCGTAAGGGCGCACATAGGAAACTAGGAGTTGACCCGACGTAGAGGAACGGAGCAAGGAGGTAACCGAAACATAACTGCGGAGGGTGGACACGACACAGAGCTGCGGGTCGTCTGGAAAAAAGGGATAAAAGACCGATGTCGAACCCGACTTAGTGCGACGAGAGATATGGAATGTGACTCCTTCAGGGGCTACCTCAAAGGCATCGACATCGAAGGCCCGAACATCCGACACCCGTCGGAAAGACACAAGACAAAGGAGAAAAGCGCACTTAGCGGATAGGTGGCGAAGGGAGAGGCGGTCATTCGGAGGCCAATCCCTGAAAAAACGGAGAACCAGTCCCACGTCCCATAGGTGATGGTATTTGGGGGCCGGGGGGGGCGGCGGAGCCGCATGCCGCGGAATAGGCGACAGACCAGAGTGTCTTTGCCGACCGGGAGATCCCCGACGGGGGTATGGGCTGCCGAAATCGCGGAGCGAACGACGTTGATAGAACGATAAGAGCGGCCAGAAAAAAAAAAAAGGAGGAAAGAAAATTAAGAATCATGGGAACAGGTGCCGTAAATGGATCGGAGTCCCGTTCCATGCACCAAGTAGACCAGGAGGCCCAAGCTGAAAGGTAGCAGCATCTAGTTCCCGGGGCCCATGAGTCCCATAAGAGGTCCCTAGCAGTCTGCGATAGTCCGCTGACTCGCCAGGAACCCCGGAAAGAGACCAAGCCACCAGGGGTAGTCGGTCTTCCAGGATGAGCGGGTGGAGACATCCTTTGGTATCCGTGAGCAGGTCCTGGAAGGATGGAAGGAGGAGAGGATCCATGCAGGAGGAGGCCAGGAGGTCCGGGAACCACGGTTGACTCTGCCACAAGGGCGTTATGAGAACCAGTTTGATTTGTTGCGTCCGCATCTGGTGTAGTGTTCTCGCAATCATGGAGAATGGGGGAAAGGCGTAGGCTCCTGTCGCCGGCCATTGTTGGAGAAATGCGTCTGTCGCCTTGCTCTCCGGGTCCGGGAACCAGCTGAAGAACTCCGGGGTCTGGTGATTGTTGCGAGAGGCGAACAGATCCAGGTGAAAGGGACCTTTCCGGGCTGCCAGGGCCCTGAAGATTCTCGTGTTTAGCTTCCAGTCGCTGACGTCTCTCCAGTGACGAGAGAACCAGTCGGCTGTGAGGTTGATTTCTCCCGGCAAGTATTCCGCTTGTAACGTGATGTTGCGAGGGAGGCAGTAGTCGAAGATGTCCCTCGTGATATCTGACAGCAGGCGTGAGCGAGCGCCTCCTAGGCGGTTGATGTACTGGACTGCGGAGACGTTGTCCATGCGAAGGAGGATGCAACAATTAGAGCTCTCCCGGGCCAGGCTGCGGATCGCGAAGGATCCCGCTAGGAGTTCGAGGCAATTGATGTGCATGGAGATCTCCTGCGTCGTCCATGTTCCTCCCGTGGAGATGGTTCTGTTGGTGGCACCCCATCCCCACAAGCTGGCGTCTGATTCCAAAACGAAATCTGGAGTGTCTCCGAATATGGCCTTGCCGTTCCAGGCTTGCATGCTGTCCAGCCACCATGACAGCTCTTCGCGAACCTCCGTCGTCACCGGGACGGGTTGATCGTAAGTAAGTCTGCGGCGTAGGTATTTCGCCTTGAGACGTTGCATTGCCCTGTAGTGGAGAGGACCCGGAAATATGGCTTGAATGGAAGCTGAGAGGAGTCCCACAATCCTGGCCAGGTTGCGTAGAGGGATGGAATCGAGCCGGAGAACTCTGCGAATCTCCTTGCGAATGGTTGCGATCTTTGAGGTTGGTAGCCTCAGAGTGCACGTCGTCGAGTCGATCTCGAAGCCGAGGAATTGTATCGTCTGGGTAGGGGTCAGCTCCGATTTCTGTTGGTTCACCACGAAGCCCAGAGATTCCAGTAGGGATACTGCCAGGTGAGTGTGTTGGCGTAGTCTGTGTTCGTCGGAGCAGTACAGGAGGAGGTCGTCTAAGTAGATGATACATCGAATGCCCCTGGACCTCAGCTGGGCCACCACCGGTTTTTAGGAGTTTGGTGAAACACCATGGGGCTGAGCTGAGCCCGAAAGGGAGGCAAGTGAATTGCCAAGGGCGTCCATGCCAGAGGAAACGTAGGAGTGCTCGACAGTCCGGGTGCACCGGGACTGACAGGTATGCATCTTTTAGATCGAGCCTGGCGAACCAGTCGTTGATCCGAAGAAGGTCCCGCAGGAGGTGGATGCCCTCCATCTTGAAGTGGCGGTAGACCACGTACGCGTTGAGGGCGCGTAGATTGATAACTGGGCGGTATTCTCCCGACTTCTTCCGAACCAGGAAGATGTTGCTGACGTAACCTCCCTGTTCGTAGACCTGTTGAATAGCCCCTTTGTCTCGAAGCTCGCGGTTGTGGTCGAAAGACGACATGTGGATGGGGCGAGGGGGCTGAACCTGAAAGGGGGTCCCCACTAGGTCTATGATATATCCCTGCACTGTTTGTAGAATCCATGCGTCTGAGCTAAGGGCGGCCCAATTGTAGAAAGAAAGGGAAATACGGCCCGCAGTGCGGGTACATGGTAACAACGGAGGAATATGGGTCCTTACCTGCAGTAAAGTGGGAACGTCCGCGGATTCCACGGCCTCTATCCGAGCCTCTGGAAAAGGGTCGTTGCTGATAGTCTCTTGTCGGATAAAATGGTGTTGGTTGAGTACGGGGGCCTGAAGGCCAAAAACGGCTGGCGGCACGGCCCCGTTGCCGGCCAGCCCTTCCAAAAACTCCTCTGGTAGGGTTGCTCCTGAAGACACTGCGCATTGAGGATTGCGCCTTATTAAGGGAGGTGAACACGTTGACATGTTTGTTTAGTTCCTTGAGGAATGGTTCACCGAAAAGTTTCCCTTGTGCCTGGGGCCCAATCTACTTTGTGCCAAGGTCTGCAAATTTACCGTTAATACGGAATAACGCTGCTTTTCGTCTCTCCGAAGAGAGCGTAACATTGGCGTTTCCGATGAAACAAAAACAACGTTGTGCCCACTCACGAATGTCATGTGCCCATTCCCTGAAGTCCTCAGTGGAGAAGGAATCGGCTTTGGCGTAGGCATCATCCGCCAGATACATAATGCGAGCCAGGGGGCCTACGGAATCCAGCAGGTTATCTTGGGCGCCCCATAGGCCTTTCTCTACCCTCCGTCGAGGGTCTCTGCCACTGCGCATCATAAAGGTCATCATAACCTTGTCAAATTCTGGGGTCTGAGCGACCTTATCCGGCAGGGAAGGGCGTGGGCATTCAGACCTGAGTCGGTTGCGGACCTCTTTCTCCAGAGGTTTGCGGAGCCACAGGTGCATGAACCTGGAAAGGTGTTCTGGAGGCGACCAGTCACCCGATCTGGGGTGCCGTATGTTGCGGGGGTCGAACATCGCCTGACCTGAGGGGTCCATAATGGTGTCTGAGTCAAGAGGAGGTTCTGCGTCAGCAGTGTCTTCGATACCTCTTGCCTGGGCCGCACCCAGGAGGGTCTCCTGCATGGAAGCGGAGACAGACTTCTCGTCCGAGCCCCATGCGTCGTAATCCGACTCTGAAGCGTCAGCTTGCCACTCATCTAGCACTGACATGGAGTGGGTAGGGCCCTGCTCTTCTTCTGAAGAGTACTCCTGACGCAGGGCCGGGGTGTGTAGTTTGGCAGGTTTACGCTTGGCAGGTGCCTTACCCTTGGGTGGTTTGGGTGTATAGTCCTCGCCTTTGTCATGGCGTTTTGTAGGGCGGGATTCATCCCCTGTCTGATAGTCGGACCGGTCGGAGTCCGACTCGTGACGTGGACGTCTGCGGGTTTTAGGTACGTCAGGAGCCGAAGCTCGGGCCTTGGAGAGTGCCTTCTCCACAGAGGCAGCGACAGCTGCGTTAATCATGGCCTGGAAGTCTACAGGGACATTCTGGGAATCCTCCATGATAAGGGTAGGCTGGTATGTCACTGAAAGGCACAGTAATAAACGGGCACCCAGGTCTTGAGAACAGGCGTAGGATCAGTTTTAATAGTATGGGAACAAAGCCCAGTATAAACCCCAGCAGGGTAAAGTAGTGACCTTATAAACTGGGGCTCACCCAGTTAGAGAGAACTGCAACAGCTAGTCTCCCAATAAGCAGCGTATTAATAGTGGGGGCTCACCCCGGTTGCACAGGGTTGGAACCCTTAAGTGCAGGTCACAATAATAAACAGGCAGCAGCACTGACCTGACAGACCCAGCCACATGAGGCACAGAGAAAACTGAATAGTAGTCTGAGATAGGCACAGGGTTGCCAGACACAAAGGGGGTGAAAACCAGCAATGTGGGGGTAACAGCAAATTAGTACAGCCACACTGAGTCCCCAATGAGATGTATGAGGTAAAATTAAGATGGCCGCGAAATCTCGCGATGTCCGCAATCCAAAATGGCGGCCGAGAGTGTAGGCCGCAAGCCGGGGACTAAATTTTGAGGCCGGCCGCGATTTGGAAGCGGGCCGGCGCGAAAACGGCCGTGAACGGATTCGGCCGCAAGGAGGAAGCCAGGAGGCACTCCAGGCTAGGGGGGCGGTGGGGGGACCTGAGGAATCCGAGGTGAATGATAATAATAAGATATAATCAATGATAAATGTACAATAAGTAAATAAAGCTCAAGGGGAGCAAAAAGTCTGACCTGTCTGCGATGGAGCAGTAAAGAAAGAGGAAGTGTACAGGCAGCATGACCCTTATATACTATGCTGCGCAGTGATTTACGTTTTTCTTTACTGCTGTGGAGTTTAGTAAAGAGAGTTAATGCAAAATAGGAAGCCTCCTGTCATGTTTTAAAATTAAAAGGAATTGCATTAATGCAGCTTAAAATTAGAATTTTGTGAAAAGGTTCAATATTCTAATAGGCTCAATGTGTCACACTCTGGTCAGCTAATTAATCCATATCTCCTGAGCAAAGGGTTCCTCAAAATTGTGACTTTGGGGTTTCATAAGCTGTAAGCCATAATCATCCAAATTATAACAAATAAAGGCTTGAAATATCTCGCTTTGCATGTAATGAGTCTCTCTCATATGTTAGTTTCACCTTTTAAGTTGCATTACTGAACTAAATGAACTTTGCAGTATATAAAAAAAATTGGAGTTTCACCTGTATGTCACCATGGAACAACTTAGAACAGTTCTTCTCAAACCTGGGAAATCACCCAAAACTGGGTATACAAGTGTTTTTCTTTTAGTGACAACATATGAACCCATTATTAGTAATTACCCAAACACAACATGGGAATGAACCACAAATTGATATTAATATTTTCACTAGTGATGGACGAACATCTGCCGGGACGGTTCGCGATCGCGCGAGCGCGATCAAATGTTCGCGAACCGAAATAATTACTAGAAGTGCACAAATGTTCCCACAACATGGACAGTGACATACCAGATGTATTATTCGAATTTGCGATCTCCATTCATTATTTTTTTCAATGCAAAATATCGACAATATAAATTTTCGCGTACGCGCATGCGCAAATTCGCGGCGGGTCCCATTCATTTTATTGGCAGGCGAACCTGAAAAACCTTCAGCTCATATATGCAGCCAAGAAATAATTACTAGAAGTGCACAAATAGTCCCACAACATGGTCAGTGACATACCAGATGTATTATTCGAATTTGCGATCTCCATTCATTATTTTTTTCAATGCGAAATATCGACTATAAATTTCGCGTACGCGCATGCGCAAATGCACTATACAGTACCCAAATGCACTATAAAGAAAGCATATTGGTATCTAACGCTTTTTTGGGGGGCGACTGGTATATCACACCAGTAGAAATTATTTGTTCCAGTAACGCTTGTCCCTCTATATACCTGCAGTATCGCAGCAGAACCACACACAACTGCCGCACAATACAAATGCACTATAATATACTTTCTAACATAGAAAGTATAACATTGTACAAGGAAGGCAATCCATTAGAATATACATAAAGATAAAACGTAACCTTTAATAATTTTACTATGAGGGTCCATTCACATGTTCGTAAGTGTCTTGCGGATCCGACATCGGCAATGTGCATTCCGCAATTTGTGGACCGCACATCGCCGGCACTATAATAGAAAATGCCTAATCTTGTCTGCAATTGCCGACAAGACTAGAACATGTTCTATTTTTTGGGCGGAAACGGAAGCACAGATGCGGAAGTGCGGATCTGCAAATGTGGATGTGGACAGCACATTCCGGCCCCTTTGAAAATGAATGGGTCTGCACCCGTTCCGCAAAATTGCAGAACGCATGCGGATCCATTTTGCGGACGTGTGAATGGAAAAGATATCTCTCAAAATGAAAATAAATAAAATTATTAAAGTTAAGCAAAAAGCATAGATGTGGTAGGCAATAACAAATGCTCGGCGGCACTAAATCAGGTGCTCGGCGGCACCAAATCAGAAACCATATGTCCTACTACAATCCGGGGGGTTCCAGTGCACATCGATGAATCCAGGAGGGAAAGCAAAAAACATCTATCCCTGGGCTAGATGATGATGTGGTATTGAAGGAGAGGGTGGGCAAATAACTGTCCCTGATATTGCCCTACAGGGGGGTGCTATTCTGGCCCTGATAGCCTAACCACAGACCACCCGTCCTGATAAGAGCGACCCCGTCCGGAACCTTACCCTATATAAAAATGGCCCTAGTAAGCCCCTAGGCCCCTGACTTCCAGGTGATCACTATATAGATCTATGTGTTTTTGACTCATTATAAAAGTATATTATAAGTATATCGCACCCCTCTGTGTATCACACCTATCGATAGCACACCTATACTAGTCCTTAAAATGACTTTTGTGGCCCTATTAGCTAGCTTTTGGTGTCCCTAACAGCCTGTCCCTGCTCCACACAGCAACCTCTCCCTACACTGGCAAAACACTGAATGTAAAATGGCGGCCAGATCAGGTTTATTTATAAGGTAGGGGGTATGTCCATGTGCTGAAATGTCTCAATTGGCTGTCCTGTGCCACCTGATGGATGTGCCATGGGTCAAAGTTCTTCATAATGTTATGTCATATTACAGTTAAAACTGAGAAATTGTTTTTTAGCTTTGCTCGACCCGGAAAGGAAGAGTGGAGCGGCTCGACTTGCTGGGCGGGCGGAGGACGGAGGAGCAGGAGCGGCAAAGCCAGGACACCGCACGGGCACTGACATGTGTATCCAGGGAGCATGCGCGGGATTACGGGCGCTGCACAAACATTACGTCGGCAAAGAGGAGTGATAAATTAGCAGTGGGGCGGTGCTGGGCTCCGATGTAATGGGTGCGGCTGGGCTCCAACTGCCGGAGGGACGTCCCCTTGGGCTCCTTATTGAGGTACTTTGCATATTAATAAAACCTATTTTATAGACAAAATAAAAGACACAGGGAAGTAATACTAGAGACTGATGTGGTGATGTTATTATCTCAGTAAGTAAAATCCCAGGTGACAGCGTCCCTTTAAAGGAAAGCTGCCGGCAGTTTTGACAACTCACAACTTTTCACAACACCCTTCTACTTTTGATTGATGGGTCTAGTCTTCGTTAAAAAGCAGATGGCAGGAGTTGGGGAGCATTCAATGCAGAAGACAATGTTAGGGAATGCTCAATTGAAATTTAGCATAAGCTTGTTCCCTTTTTTTCTTTATTGCTTTCATTAAGAGAGACAAAATAAGGGTCTTGCAGGCATGATGCCATTTTAATTGCTAACACAAATAGAAGCAATGATGTTATATAGCAATCTTTGGAGACAACTCAGGTCCCTTCATCAGGCATAATACCTCATTTCATTTTGCTTATGTAACTATTACAACCTTCCACCTAGGTCATCTGTCTTGCTCTGTCAACAAATTTACAAGCTCAAAATTTCTGACAGATTACCTTTAATGAGGGCTTCAATGTTTCCAAAGTAACCCACAGGCTTGCAGACTATCTATTGACAAGGATTGTAGACAACCCATGAAGTTGCATTAGGCTTGTTCATAGGAATAGTCTGTGATTACGTTATGCTTTAAAACACCACAGCAATGAGCTTCTCATCCCCATCCTCATCTGAGCACCACATTGTTGGCAATCAGAAGGACATTGGAAAATTGGGTATGCTGCTCTTCTACAACAAGTGCTGCGCCATGTGTGCATGGATGCAGTTTTGGTTAGTAGCATGAAACATTCCCTCTTTCTGTTTGTTTTGTCACTAGAGGATACTGTCTCCTCTATATAGACCTCTAGCTGTGCACCATTGCTCACTGTGCATCAAGCTAAATGCTGATATGGAAGGCATTGGCCCAAATTTACTGAAT
The DNA here is from genome assembly GCF_905171765.1 of Bufo bufo. Classification (NCBI taxonomy): domain Eukaryota; kingdom Metazoa; phylum Chordata; class Amphibia; order Anura; family Bufonidae; genus Bufo; species Bufo bufo. The sequence goes on from NC_053391.1 coordinate 591,078,529, forward strand.
TCATGGTCACCAAAGAGGTCAATTTCAATGAAATTATACCATTCCAAATATATTCTGTAATTTCAACAGATGGAAAAGAAAGTGACAAGCAGTGTGATAAGTCAACAGGCCAACAGGAGAGATCCAGGTGTGAAGGTCCACAGGGAATTTATAAAATAACTGCTATAAAATAAGTAAATGCATGGCGTATAAACCGCTTTGACAGATGCTATGAAGCAGAACAGTAATCTGTGTCGTCGTGTACATTTCCAAGAGAGTATAACTATACAGGCTGAGGAGGAGACTAGCCCTGTCATGCTAGCTTAGTACATGTGTTTATTTGTGGTGTATAAGGATGGTACTCACCCCACGGGAAAAATATTAGAAGTAGAGATGAGCACATTTCTTGACATGTATTTTTAGTTCAATTCTAAGGAATTGGTTCTATCCAACAAGTGCTCCAAAGTGACGACCTTAAAATTGGTGTGTGTGATGCTATGAGGTCTCCTAGGCAGGGCCGGCGTTGGGGGGGGGGGGACAAACTGGGTAATTGCACAGGGCCCCCGTCATTTAAGGGGCCCCCTGCTTCAGTGCTGCTGTTCAGTTGAACGTCCGGGGAAGCCAGTGGATAGGCCAACTGATTAAACATGAGGAAGCCGGGACTCGGGCAGTGTTCCCTCTAAGCTATGCAGGTTAGAAGGCCTGGCTGGTATTGTGCTGAGATTGCAGGTACCTGTATTTTTTTTCTATGGCAATTTTTTTCTATGGCAATTGTTATTGCTGGTAATTTCATCAGCTTCAATTGAGGAAGTGGAAGGAACAGAGGGAAGAGGGTGCTGGCATCCCAGCTGCTTAGGAGTCCCTGCTCTGACTCTATATATGGCTTGGGAGTCCCAGCTTTATGTCCATCTATGGCTGTGTCCATTTATGGAGTCAGGGTTATGAAGATGAAGTACTGTATGTCAGTATGCATGAGGATACCCAGTGTATTTAAGTTTTATTTATCCTCTATTTTTGACCGCTGCAGATATGTTGAGGCTAAAAACCTCAGTAGTAGTTTCCCATGTATTATGTATTCATATACAGTAGAAGTATCATTTAATATTTTTTAGGAATAAAATAAATTTGGAGTTACTAAAACAAAATAAAATTATACTTCTGATATATAGGAATACTTAATACATGGGAAACTACAAGTGAGGTTTTATAGCCATAATATATCTGCAGCAGTTTAACATTGAGCTCTATACATCAGTGGTTAAGGCTCTTGACTTTAAGGTAGATGGTTGTAAATATGAATCCCAATTGAAAAACTTCAATAACAGAGGCTAAATAAAAGTTAAATGCACAAGGTGTTCCCAACAATGTAAAGCTTGATTTTATTGGAAAAAAGGAGCAAAATTTAAAATATGATCAAGTATCACCCGTTTTAAGCCACGCCCCAAACCACACCAACCTTTTTAACCTGTGTAAACTTGGCCGGTATTTTTTGTTAGGAAAGGTGGCAACCCTAACAGCATCCCCACTCAGGACCTCTATAGGCCCGCTCACTGTAGCAAGTCCAGCCTCAGTCAGTGCTCAAAACATCGGGATGCTAGCATCAGATCCTTCTGTGAAGAGCACGAACCTTGGTGCCACCTGCTTCTTCTTCTTCTTACCACACTGCTGCGCAAGGGTAGAAGTTAGAATGAATTTGTTAGAAGTAGGTTTGTGACATTGCTGGTCACATGATCCTTAATGGTCACATGACTAAATTTGTATAGGAGAGAGCTTTCTGCATGGACTGCTTGAGCTTGTGGAGGTACTTTCTAAGAGAGGGTTGTGTATGCCTCCAAACGACCTTGTCAGGGAGGGTCTAGTGGTGTGCAGTGCAGTCCTGGGTACATGCTGTATGATGACCCGCTCCATTGAGGTAGCGTTTTGTGAGGGAGGAAAACTCATTCCTGTGAGGGGAGGGGGCATGTGACATATTCTGGGGGCTCATGAGGGTGAAGATCTGTGTGGGGGAGTTTATAGGGTATAAATCTGTGAGGTTGGTGCATTTGGCATATTCTGGGGGCCATGAGAGTGCAGATCTGTGTTTGTGGGGCTTTATGGGGTGTAAATTTGTAAGGGAGGGGGGGAAATTGGTGTATTCTAGGGCCATGAGGGTGCAGATCTGTGTGGAGAGCTTTATGGGGTATAAATCTGTGAGGGAGGGCCAGAATTGATGGAATATGACTGCATTGTTATTACATTATTACAAGATTTGGGGCCCCACTTTAGATTTTTCCCAGGGCCACATTTTGTCTAAAACCGGTCCTGCTCTTAGGACTAATATATTTTCTCTCCTGTCTTTCTTTTAATTCCCCCCTCCCTTTTAAGATGTTTACACAAAGACAGCAATAGTAAATAATGTCAGAGTGACGCTGACATATATAGCTATATGTTAACACATGGTTGATGGTGTTAAGAAACAACCTGTTTAAAAACACACCATGCCATTGGTTTTATGCTTTTTAAAATTTAAAAGTTAAGAGGAGCAAAGGATACTAGTGCTGCTGTTACAGAAGGAGCCACACTCTATTACAATGTGTGGATCCCGTCGCTGCTGAGTTCGGAAAGGGTTAATTGCCGGCACCCTTAAAGTGGCCTTAAGACTATAATGTAAATGGATGAACACGTACTGACTGAAAGGTGATACAAATAATGGGCAAATAGAACGTGGTGGATCGTGATTTGGGAGCCTTAGCTATTTGGGAGCCTTAGCTATTTACGTTCTATTTACCCATTATTTGTCTCACCTTTCAGTCAGCGCAGGTTCATCCATTTACATTATAAAATTAAAAAGTGTTTCAAAAGTTGTCCTTATTGGGGCAATATTTCTGCCAGTGTTTAAACACATATGGTGTTATAGGAAAAAAAACCTGGCTTGTTCTGAACAAGCCTGAAAATGATGCCTTAACAGGGCCAGATGTTTGTGTTTATACATACAAATGGTAGTATCGAAAGTAATAGTGGCTTGTTCTAAACTTCTATTGACAAATTAAAATAAGATTATATGTGCATTTATTGTCAGGGTGGTACTCTATGCCCACCAATGCCTCGCTATTCAGAGCAGGCACTGCATTACTCACCTAGCCTGGTAGCCAATCCCTACTAGCTCTTCTTGCCTTCTTGTAACATGGAAGGCCACCGTACTCCTGGGTCCCACATTTTGACCATCCTAAGGTGTGTGCAAGCACGTCTCCCAGCCCTTAATGGTGCCAGTGTCGAATTGTTTCAAATCTCTGCCAACAAACGGCTGGAAAACTGTGGGTATTTAAGGCACCTTTCCCTGGAGGAAGGCGTCTGATGTTTAGGTTCTTACTTGTATAGTTAACCAGTGAAGGTGTGCTATTTTGATTGCCCATTTACCGAACTTCTGCCTGTTGACCAACTTTGTTACTCCACCATTTACCCTGTGCTTTGCTGTCTATTGTACTGACCCTTTGCTGCCTGCCCGGATCTTGGACTTGTTTCTTGGAATTGCATGAACTCTGTCTGCCCTGACCTCTGCCAGACAAGTTTTACAAGAACCTTATTGCCAACAAATAGATTCTTGAGAGAGAGAGAGAGAAGGATAGAGGGAAGAACTACTAAAACCACTATCATTGCCCATATCCATACATCCACAGCACCTAAATCTCTTGCCTTGTACCAATTCTGCATTATTAACATCAAGAGCACCCCAACTACCCCAAAAACAAAAATAAAAACAGAAAATCGCCGGGTCCTGAAGGGGTTAATTCCAAATGAAAACTTGTGTACTGCATCATCTAACAGAAGAATTAATATTAAATTGTGGGACAATTTACGGTTGCCGCACGAGTATGAAAATATATTCAAGTTATAATATAGGGGGTGATAAGTGGACTAAAACATCTGATGACAATATGCCCACACCAATTATTTACTCCCATTTTTAATCCCCTGCCCAGATGCACCAAGAACCACTTGAGTCCAGATACCTCTTAACAGCACCCAGGGATCTCTTCCTGTAGAGTTCTAAATTAAGCTGTACCCTGAAACTTGACCTAATATCATCTGAAGGATCTGTACCCAGTAGGTATGCGCAAACCCGTGGAAGTTCGGGTTCGCCGGGTTTGGCCGAACTTCAAGTTAAAGTTTGGGTTCAGGACCCGAACTTGACCTAAACTTGATCCCGAACTCCATGGAAGTCAATGGGACCTGAATCTCACTTTATTATTTTCTGTTATAACATGGCTATATCGGAAAATAATTCTTAAGACAGAATGCAAAATAATATGGCCATTTAGGGGTTAAAAAAAACCTCATCCACTTGATCACGCTGCAGTTGTTTTTTCTATCTTCATTTAGCAGGACCTGCCAAAGGACCTATGATGTGTGCGGTGACGTCACCGCCCTCTCCCACATGGTGAGCGCGGTGATGTCATTGTACACATCGCAGGTCCTTTGGCAGGTCCTGCTGAATAAAGATAGAAGAGACTGCTGCAGCGTAATCAAGTGGATGAAGTGAGTTATTATTATTTGTTTTAACCCGTAAATGGCCATATAGTTTTGCATTCTGTCTTAAGAATGCTATTATTTTCTGATATAACCATGTTATAATGGAAAATAATAAAATCAGCCGAACACCGAACCTGGACTTCAGTGGAAAAAGTCCGGTTTTGGGTCCAGGTACCCGAACTTTCAAAGTTCGGTACGAACCTGAATTTTGCAGTTTGGGTTCACTCATCCCTGGTACCCAGGTTAAATCCCCCAATCAACTTTAGGCCTCTTGCACACAAACGTATTTTCATTCTGTGTCCGTTCAGTTTTTTTTGTGGACCGTATACGGAACCATTCATTTCAATGGGTCCTCATAAAAAACGGAAGGTACTCCGTATGCATTCCGTTTCCGTATTTTTGTATTTCCGTTCCGCGAAAATATAGAACATGTCCTAATAATGTCCGCTTTACGGACAAATATAGTACTGTTCTATTAGGGGCCAGCTGTTTTGTTCCGCTCCTCAAAATACGGAATGCACACGGATGTCATCCGTATTTTTTGCCGATCCGTTTTTTGGGGATCGCAAAATACATACGGTCGTGTGCAAGAGGCTTTAAGGACACCCACTGCTAAAGCTGCCGAGCCGAAAAACCGTACAACAGCAAGTCCATCACAATGCTATAAACAAAGACAGGAGCATGCAGGGATGGATACTGCTCTTTTGTGGTCTAATACTTTACTGATAATATTATTCAATTTCCTGACCTCCTATATCTTATTCTTATTAAGGCATAGTTCAAACTTCAGTGATTTCCATCAGTGATTTTTAAACCAAAACCTGGAATGGGGTCCATAGATAAGGTAGAATGGAAAGATCTGCACTTACTCTGATGGAAATCACACTGGCCAAACACTGAAGTGTGAACTAGGCCTAAAACTTGCCTAAAGACCTTTCACCCCAGACCATTAAAGTGACCTTCCCATTCAAGAAAAAAAATAACATTAACTGGAGAATGAACAGAACACTGACATGGTGACCTCTTTTTCACCTTTTTAGTGGCAGATCTACTGATTCTCGGGCTCCTCTTGTGCCAACCAAGATGGCTGCCCTTCGTCTATATCTTGTCCAGTCCTGCTCTTGAATTAGCCAGCACTGTTCACATGAGCAGTGCTAGCCAATTAAAAAGCTGCAGGAAGTGTCTTGGGCTACCAAATTAACAGAATGAATCAGATAGTCTGAGAGGCGGTGGGGCCATCTTGGATGACAGAGGTAAGTGCTCTGTTCATTCCCCAGTTAATGTAAATTTTTATTCTTGAAATGGAGGGTCGCTTTAAGTGCCCCTAAGTCCTTATTAAAGGGTACCTGATCAGTAGGGGTCTGACACCATGGACCACCGCCGATCAGCTGTTTGAGAAGGCACTGGCACTAGAGCTGCAGCCTTCTCTAAGCTCACCAAGGACAGAGCAGTACATTGTATAGCGGCTGTGCTTGGTATTGCAGCTCAGCCCTATTCACTTCAAAGGGGCTGCGCTGTGCCTACGCTATGAGACCAATGAACATGACGTCATATAGCCTAGACAAATCTGGAGATGGCTGCGGCGTTACTACAAACGCTCTGGTGCCTTCTCAAACTGCTGATCAGCAGGCCAGGTCCCGGGAGGATAGGTCATCAGTAAAAAAAACCTCGCAGAAAACCCCTTTAATCCACCTGCAGTGAAATATCAGTTCAGACTTTACTTCAGTGAGTATTAACTTCAGTAATTCAATAGAAATCCAAGTAAAACTCATATATTATATAAATTCACTACACACAGAGTGATCGATTTCAAGAATGTATTTCTTTTAATGTTAAAAGCCTAACAGCTAATGATAACCCAAAAGTCAGTATCTTAGAAACTTAGAATATTGTGGAAAAGTTAAATATTGTAGACTCATGGTGTCTCTCTTGGTGACTCCTATCGGCAAATCAATCATTTGGAAGACTGTGGACCTGACAGTTGTCCAGAAGAGAGTAATTGACACTCTTTACAAGGATGGTAAATCACAAAAGGTCATTGCGAAAGAAGCTGGCCGTTAGAGTGCTGCATCCAAGCATATTAATGGAAAATTGAGCGAAAGGTGCATAAGCAACAGGGTAAAACGCTGCATTGAAAGGATTGTCAAGAAAAGGCCATTCAAGAATATTGGGGAGATTCACAAGGTGTGTACTGCAGCTGGTGCCCCCACAGACAGACATATCCAGGACATGGGCTACAACTGTCACATTCCTTGTGTCAAGCCACTCATGACCCAGAGATGTCAGAAGTGTCCAGGGCTGGTGCAAGGATTTTTGCCAACACAAGGGAAGCTACATTTTGGCACCCCCCACGCCCACTCCCGCAGCTCACCTGACCCTGGTCCCGTCTGCATCAGCTGGCTTCTCCTCTGTGTGGTCCTGGTATCTTCGCTCTGCTTCAGACAATCGCTGGTTTGAGGACCATATTTTTCGCCCTATAAGACGCACCGGCCCATAAGACGCACCTAGGTTGTAGAGGAGGATAATAAGAAAAAAATATTTTCCATTACACCTCAGGTCAGACCAGCAATCAGACCCCCAATGTTAATCAGACCTCAGATCAGACCCCCAATGCCTCAGATCAGACCCCCATATCAGCCCCCAGGTCAACCATCAGCCCCCCATGTCACCCATCAGCCCCCCATGTCAGCCATAAGCCCCCCATGTCAGCCATAAGCCCCCCATGTCAGTCATCATGCCCCCATGTCAGCCATAAGCCCCCCCATGTCACATTTCTCCCCCTTCATGTCACATTTCACCCCCTCCATGTCAAATCACCTATGTCACATCAGCCCTCACATTTCTCCCCCCTCCATCCATGTTGCCACATTACTCCCCCTCCATCCATGTTGTCACATTTCTCTCCCCCCTCCATCCATCCATATTGTCACATTTCTCCCCCTCCATTCATATTGTCACATTTCTCTCCCCCCTCCATCCATGTTGCCACATTACTCCCCCCTCCATCCATGTTGCCACATTTCTCTCCCCCCTCCATCCATGTTGCCACATTACTCCCCCCTCCATCCATATTGTCACATTTCTCCCCCTCCATCCATATTGTCACATTTCTCCCCCTCCATCCATATTGTCACATTTCTCTCCCCCCTCCATCCATGTTGTCACATTTCTCTCCCCCCTCCATCCATGTTGTCACATTTCTCCCCCCTCCCCATGCCACATACATTTCTCCCTGCGGGCCGCACAGACTACTCAGAGACATTTGTCCAAATGTCTTGTTGTCCCCCCTCCATTCATGTCACATTGTAATGTCTTACCTAGACTAAGGGTCCATTCACACATCCGTGAATGTGTCCACACCCGTTCCGCAATTCTGCTGTACGGGTGTGGAGCCATTAATTCTTTATGGGGCAGGAATGGATGCGGACAGCACACAGTGTGCTGTCCACATCCGCATTTCCAGAGTGCGCCCCCGATCTTCCGGTCCGCGGCTCCGAAAAAAATTAGAACATGTCCTATTTTTGTCCGCAATTCCCGACAAGAATAGGCAGTTCTATGGGGGTGCCGGCCGGGTGTATTGCGGATCCGCAATTTGAGGATCTGCAATACACTAAGGATGTGTAAATGGACCCTAAGTCCTGTTTTCAGATGAAAGTCAATTTTGCATTTCATTTAGAAATCAAGGTCCCAGAGTCTGGAGGAAGAGTGGAGGGATGCACAATCCAAGTCATTTGAGGTCCAATATGAAGTTCCCACAGTCAGTGATGGTTTGATGTCATCTGCTGGTGTTGCTCCACTGTGTTATATCAAACCAAAGCCAGCGCAGCTGTCTAGCAGGAAATTTTAGAGCACTTAAAGAGGATCTTTCACCACTCCTGAGTAGTGTTGAGCGAACTTCTGTTTTAAGTTTGGCGTCTAAAGTTCGGCTTCCGGTTAGCGGAGAATCCCGATATGGATTCCGAATTCTGTTGTGGAATTCGGCCATTATTGATTCCGCTACCACGGACCACAACAGAATTCTGAATCCATATCGGGATTCTCCGCTAACCGGAAGCCGAACTTTAGACGCCGAACTTAAAACAGACATAATAGCTTCATGCATTCCCCATGTAATAACAATTCTGGAGCATCTATTCTTATGGCTCTATGTTCTGCCATTCCTTTATCATTTCTACTAGAAGTTATGAATTGCTATTAGTCATCAGTAAGAGTACAGAGGGGAGGTAACAAGTTGGGGGGGGGGGGGGTGTACCTGCACAGTCTGACAATGTCAGCACTGACTGGATATAGTGAGTCTGTGCAGGTACACCCCCAACTGGTTACCTCCCCTCTGTACCCTTACTGCAGACTGCTAGCAATTCATTTATACCTTCTAGTAGAAATAATAAAGGAATGGCACAACATAGAGCCATAAGAATAGATGCTCCAGAATTGTTATTACATTGGAAATGCATGAAGCTATTAAAACAGGCATGTCCGGAGTGGTAACAGGTAAACAGTGGGTGGTGATGACTCAAAAAGTCTAGAAGGGTTCACTGAGAACCAGTGGACTGAAAAAGACTGGTCAATAGGTAACCCTCATTAGAAGCGCCAAATCCCAAATGGTTAAAGGGAACCTGTCACCGGGATTTTGTGTATAGAGCTGAGGACATGGGTTGCTAGATGGCCGCTAGCCCATCCCCATAGCTCTGTGTGCTTTTATTGTGTAAAAAAAAACTATTTGATACATATGCAAATTAAACTGAGATGAGTCCTGTCTGTAAGATCAGTCAGGGACAGATCTCAGGTTAATTTGCATATGGATCAAACCTTTTTTTTACACAATAAAAGCACACAGAGCTATGGGGAGGGGTATTGCGGATGTGCTAGTGGCCATCTAGCAACCCATGTCCATAGCTCTATACACAAAATCCCGGTGACAGGTTCCCTTTAAGGAGAGAAAAAATTGGCCAGCAGGGTGATATAAAGAGTGTGGTCATAAATCTACTGGCAGTTTGGTGCTGTGAGATACAAAATGAAGAAGATAACCAAAGGGTAATATAGGTAATGTAAACCAGATGATTGGCACCATTAGATACGCAACTAAGGAATTCACTGGTATAAAACAGTCACAAGGAAATAATGTATATATATAAGGATGCTAATATTGCTCAGCATGAATAAAATTGCTCAGCGTGAAAGAAATAGAATTAAACTTAATTACTCACTTCACAGGGGGTTGGCCTGCTGGATAAACTCAAGACACCAGCAGGGTCCAATACCCCCTAGCCAGAGTTGCCTTTAGGATCTCAAATGTTGATGGTTGCCCAGTATGGAAGGATAGGCTTCACTTCAGTATTATTAATGAAGATTTGGGCTTCTTTATTGTGGACAATGAACTCAACGCGTTTCGGGGTGTGCAAACCCCTTCATCAGGAGCAGGTACATAAAATCAGTGAACATATATCTCACTGTATCACTGTGCTTGATTGGCTAGTGAACTCGCCTCACCTAAACCCCATAGAAAATCCATGGGGTATTGTCAAGCGGAAGACGGGAGACACCAGAACCTATAATGCTGATGAGCTTAAGGCCTCTATCAAAGAAATCTGGGCTTCCATAACACCTCAGCAGTGACACAGGCTGATCGCCTCCATGCATTGCCGCATTGATAGAGTAATTCATGCAAAAGGAGCCCCAACCAAATATTGATTGCATATACCGTACCTACTTTTTAGCAGGCCAACATTTCAGTATCATTTCTTTAATTGTTGTTATATAGTGATGAGCGAGCATGCTCGGCCGAATACCTGTTCGGCTCGAGCATCGCTATGCTCGGCAGACCCGAATGTTCGGCTGAATAATTCAGGTGCTCGAATACTATTTAATATAATCAAAGTCAATGGGAGAACCCTAGGCACCCCTGCTCGGAAGAGAAGAGGGTGTCTGGTTCATAAAAAAAAAGATTAGAAATTGATGGAAACCCAATCAAAATGGTTTGGAAACAGCATTAAGAGGATAGCTGGATGCATCTTAGACTCCTGAGTCATGATTACAGCACCCTCTATTAGTTGTTTAGTGTTATGACAAGACTATTCGCTGAGATCATATTCGCTATATTGCTCTATATTCGTTTTTTAGAATATGCGTAATATTCTAAAAAACAAATATATAGCAATATAGCGAATATTATGTAATAATTATGTAATAATAAGTCAGTGATAATATCTGACACTGGAAAAGCTGGGTAATAACTCAGTGTAGATCGCGAGTTATTGCCCAGCTTTCCCAGTGTCAGATTTTCTGACTGAGCTATTACCCAGTTTTCCCAGTGTCAGATATCATCCTAGTGTAGATCGCGAATATTCTAATCAATGTTTATTGCAAATTTTCCATGCAAAAAGGCTACACTAATAGGCTTGTCAGAAGACTATGAAACCAATAGAGGGTGCTATTGAATTATGAACAGTGCCCTCTATTGGTTTCATAGTCTTCTGGCAAGAATATTAGACTTGTCATAAGACTGTAAAACCAATAGAGAGTGCTGTTCATAACTCCATAGAGGCAGATTCTGCTCATTTGCATGTCTTTCCCATAAGCCCATGTTTATGCAAATTAGTTTTTACATGACAAAACTGTATAGAAAGGTTATTGCATATTATGTTAGGACAATCGGAAAACTTTGTCGCCCTAATGATATTGATCTAGGTGTGCAGGTCCACCCAAGCCATCCAACAGATGCAAAATAATGTTGAGGTTTACTGGTTGTCAGTCAGATGAGAGCTTGTTTGGAATATCTCATAGTGCACAAGGCTACCATTGTAAGGTATGGTGGCTGTTATCGGTTTCACGGATAGATTGGGCACACACCTGGCTTTTGGCATATAGCCTTTGTGTGGTTGTCTATTGTATGTTGTATGTAATAGGAGTCTAAGATGCATCCAGCTATTCTCGTAATGCTGTTTCCAAACCATTCTGATGAGGTTTCCATCAATTTCTAACCTTTTTTTTATGAACCAGACACCCTCTTTTCTTCAGAGCAGTGGGTGCCTGGTTGTCTCCCATTAACTTCCATTATACCCGGGTGTACTTGTCTGAGCACGCAAATATTGCAATGTGTTCGGGCTGAACACCCGAATACTTTGTTGCTCTCTCTTCACTAGTGTTATATCATCTAATTTTCAGAGATAATGACTTGAGTTTTCATTAGCTAAAAGCCATAATCATCAACATTATAAGAAAATAACGCTTGAAATAGATCCCTCTGTGTGCAATGAACCTATGAAAATATGAGTTTCACTATTTGAATTGAGATCCGTCACAAGGTCTCAATCCTGGAAAAAACGCTTCCGTTTTGTCCCCATTCATTGTCAATGGGAACAAAACGTAACTGAACAGAACGGAGTGCTCCAAAATGCATTCTGTTCCATTTGATTGCGTTCTCATACCGGTGAGCAGCATGGAGATGAAGAAACAAGGGAAAAGGATAACTGAATGAGAAATTGAAGGAACTGTCAAGTTTGGTGGAGGAAGCCTGATGATATGGGATTGTTTTACAGCCAAAGGTGTTGGATTATTGACCAGGATTGATGGTCTCAATGCTGAGCTACATGTGAGTATCCTACAAAACCAGTTACTTTGTACACTCAAGTACTATGAGTATGGACAATGACCCGAAGCATACGTCGAGATTGGCAATGAAATGGTTCAATGACAATGAAGTAGAGGCAGTGGCGTTGCTAGGGCTGGTGTCACCCGGTGCGGTAGAAAATGGTGTCACCCCCCCCCCCTCCCCGAAGCAATAATTTTTTTGCCATATATGGGGGCTATGGCAGTGCTACTGCCATAGGGGGCATCCGTTAGCTCAGCAGACCCCCCCACTAACAGTCAGAGCCTGGTCTCGGGAGGGGCACTTCCAGATTATTTTCTGTCCGCCACCACAAAACAATGGTGCTTATAGAAAAGACTACACAGTGTAGCGGTATACTGTATATTGTGTGGCACAGTGTATGCTATATGTGTATAACAAACATATTTCACATGAAAACTTACAATTACTTGGCTTGGCCCTTGGGGATCTCGGACACCACTTCAACACTTAGGCTGGGGGGCTCGGTGGAGCTGATGTGCTTTATCCTAATGAGAAAGATTTCATAATAAGGATTTGGAGAAAGGGCAGAGGAATAGCAGAGCAGGGAGAGGCTGGTGCTGCTACTAGGGGGCTCATACCATAGGGGAGTAATAAAGCCCACCATAATGCCCACCCCCAGTAGAAATATTTCTCCTTTTAATGTGACAGTGCAAAAAAAAAAACCCCTTGTAATGCCCCCAGTTGAGCTAATGTCCCCATAGTGCCCCCATAATGTCCCAGTATAAAATACCCCTATATAGTGCCCCTAGTAAATTCCTCCATAGTGCTCCTCTCCCCCCTTCCTGCTAGTGCCCCCATAATGTACCAGTATAAAATGCCCCACATATAGTGCCCCAGTAGATGCCCTCAGTGTCCGGCCTCTGATAGGCTGCCGGCCTAGTGTCCCCCATAATGCCCCCCAATAATGTGCCAGTAAGTGTCCCCATAGATGCCCCCCCATCATGTGCCAGTATCAAGTGCCTCTCTCCTCCCCCCCACATGTCCCAGTATCATAGTGCCATCTACCCCCCAATATGCCAGTATCAAGTGCCTTTCTCCTTTCCACCAGTATCAAGTGCCTCTCTCTTCCCCCCCCCATGTCCAAGTATCATAGTGCCATCTCCCCCCCCCAAAAAAAAAGTGCCAGTATCAAGTGCCTCTCTCCCCCCCATGTGCCAGTATCATAGTGCCAAACCCACCCATGTGCCAGTATTAAGTGCTAACCCCCCCCCACGTGCCAGTATCAAGTGCCTCTCTCCCCCCCATGTCCCAGTATCATAGTGCCATGCCATCTCCCCCCCCCAAAAGTGCCAGTATCAAGTGCCTCTCTCCTCCCCCCATGTCCCAGTATCATAGTGCCATGCCATCTCCCCCCCCCAAAAGTGCCAGTATCAAGTACCTCTCTCCCCCCCATGTCCCAGTATCATAGTGCCATGCCATCTTCCCCCCAAAGTTCCAAAAGTTCCAGTATCAAGTGCCTCTCTCCCTCCCATGTCCCAGTATCATAGTGCCATGCAATCTCCCCCCCCCCCCCCCCCCCCCCAAAAGTGCCAGTATCAAGTGCCTCTCTGTCACGGCTGAGGATGGTGGAAATCCTCAGCCGTGTGGAGCCCGGTGATGTTATGGCTGCTTGGCCATGAAGACAGGATTAGGGAGCAGGTCACCTCCTAAAGGCATCCCTAACCTGACCCTGACTCCTAGCTACATGAGCCAACCTTGATGGTAGGAGGGCTCATGCTCCGGAACCTAGAAGTCCCTGCTAGCCCTCAAGATGGCCCTAAACTAGGAGCTGAGTAAGACAACCCACTCCTCCTAGACACGGAGGAGCAGGAGTCTCAACGGCCAAGCTGCTGCAAAAGGGGAGACATAAACAGCTCTATGGATATGGCAGGTGAACAAAGAGTTCCACCTACCTGCCACAGCCTTGCTGACTGGATCCCTGTGTAAGCAGGGTGCAGATCACAAACGCATCCCCACACAGGGACCCAGATCCATAGCTGCACAAAATCACATGTAAAACATCAAACGGACATCACACATAACTAGAAATAAACTTAATGAGACATTATGGTTGTGACCACAGGGGTGGCTCTTACTGGCAGGTAGTAAAGACAGGAGGCTGCTTTCAGCTAAGCATGGCTGAAGCAACCTGCAGACCTGCAAAAGCAGTGAGGCTTTATATGCCAAGAGGCCACACCCACAGTCAGACACACCCAGTGAGACACACACACACACACACACACACACACACTGGGAAGGGAGTTAACCCTTCCAGCACCAAAGAAGGGAAACACACATAAAAAGGAAAAGTGTCCAAACAACACATACACTGTGGCTGTTGCCGCAGGCAACGACATGGGTGGCACTCATGTCCAGGGAGTCAGCCCGAAGGCTGGGACACTGCCACATGTACAACAACGACCAAACGTTGCCACGGGCAACCACAGTGAGGGGAAGATGTACGTGCACACCAGACATAACACAGAGTGTACACAGACCAGGGCCGGTACAAGGCAGGGGCCGAAGGAGCGGGTGCCCTGGGCGCTACCATTTGCGGACAGGAGGGGGGCGCAGGTGAAGTGCCAGCCACGGCCCCCCCTACATCATGCTGTGCCCCCCCATGTGCCCCCCCAACTAAAATGACCCCCCCCCCAAGTGAGCAGCCGCCGCCGGGCACAGGGAGATGAGCGCTTCCATTGCGCTCATCTCCATTGTAAACTGTCTGTGCCAGCGGAGGTGCAGGGGAGGGAGAGGCGTGTCCCTTCCCTTTCCTCTGATAGGCTGCAGGCAGGCACCGAAGTGGAGGAGAGGCCCCGCCCCCTAATTACTCCTGTTTACCTTTCTAAAGCTAAAGGACCTTTGATGATGTCATCACAGGTCCTGTAAGGGAACTGCACAGTGTAAAGTGTAGTTCCCAGGTTAGAACAGTGCATCTGCCAGGACCTGTGATGACATCATCACAGGTCCTTCAACCCCTAACAGCAAGTATTAAAAGTTCACAAGCAGCTCTGTATTGATCCATACAGACTGGAATGGAGAGGTAAGAGGAGGTCCTCCACTTTTCATCATTTACCCCCCCCATCTTCGCCATCTTCGCCCTGGGCACCAAATGGCCTTGTCCCAGCCCTGCCACAGACATACCAAAGTGCATTCATACTCGCACACAACTCCTAGGAAACCGCACACATAGCTGTTGTCCGCGGCAACCGCACCTGAGGCCAACTACATTATGCCTCAAGCTGCGGTTGACACTACAACCCAAAACCGCGGGCAACAGTATGCGGCTCCCAAGGAGTCACGGCCAAAACCGTGGCCGTGACACTCTCTCCTCCCCCCCACAAAAGTGCCAGTATCAAGTGCCTCTCTCCCCCCCATGTCCCAGTATCATAGTGTCATGCCATCTCCCCCCCATGTGCCAGTATCAAGTGCCAACCCCCCCATGTGCCAGTATCAGGTGCCAACCCCCCTCCCCCCAGGTGCCAGTATCAAGTGCCAACCCCCCTCCCCCCATGTTCCAGTATCAAGTGTCTCCCGCTCCCCCATGGCAGTAACAGTCGGGTATTAAAAAAATAAATAAACACTTATACTTACCTCCATGTCAGCGATGCGATGCAGCCTCTTCCTGTGTCCCGCCCTGTATGTCCATATATGGAGTCAGTGCTTGTGTATTCTAATTTAGCCTGTATTTCAGAAAAGTTGCTGCTGGGATTCGAACCCACGCCCTTCTGTATCAGAGGCAAAGCTCTTAACCACACAGCCATAAAAGTTGCATTGCTACTGACTAAAAAAATATGAGACTTCTACTGTTATAGCTGGCTAAGTGTACATCTATACACATGACAGCTGCCCTAACACACCCAGCTCTGCTACATCTATACACATGACAGCTGTCCCAGCACACTCAGCTCTGCTATATCTCTATATATGATAGCTTCCCCAGCACACCCAGCTCTGCTACATCTAATACACATGACAGCTGCACCAGCACACTCAGCCTACTATATCTCTATTTATGACAGCTGCCCCAGCAAACCCAGCTCTGCTACATCTATACACATGACAGCTGCCCCTGCACACTCAGCTCTACTACATCTATACACATGACAGCTGCCCAAACACACCAAGCTCTGCTACATCTATACACATGACAGCTGCCCCAGCACACCCAGCTCTGCTACATCTATATATCTCTAAGTATTGCAATACAGTAGATAGATATATAGAGATATAGCAGAGCTGAGTGTGCTGGGGCAGCTGTCATGTGTATAGATGTAGCAGAGCTGGGTGTGTTTGGGCAGCTGTCATGTGTATAGATGTAGCAGAGCTGGGTTTGCTGGGGCACCTGTCATATATAGAGATATAGTAGAGCTGAGTGTGCTGGTGCAGCTGTCATGTGTATTAGATGTAGCAGAGCTGGGTGTGCTAGGGCAGCTATCATATATAGAGATATAGCAGAGCTGAGTGTGCTGAGACAGCTGTCATATAGAGATATAGCAGTGCTGGGTGTGTTGGGGCAGCTGTCATGTGTATAGATGTACACTTAGCCAGATATAACAGTAGAAGTCTCATATTTTTTCAGTCAGTAGCAATGCTCCTCTTATGGCTGTGTGGTTAAGTGCTTTGCTTCTGATACAGAAGGGCGTGGGTTCGAATCTCAGCAGAAACTTTTCTGAAATACAGGCAAAATTAGAATACACAAGCACTGACTCCATATATGGACATACAGGGCGGGACACAGGAAGAGGCTGCATCGCAGTGCTTTGCCTCTGATACAGAAGGTCGTGGGTTCAAATCCCAGACACATTTTTCCCTCTCCTGAGGACGGCAATACAAATGACTCGTAAATGCCGTCCCTGCTGGTGTCACCCCATCAATCGTGTCACCCGATGCGGTCCGCACCCCCCTTGCAACGCCACTGAGTAGAGGTGCTGGATTTGCCCCCACCAGACCTCGAACACTTGTGGGTAGAGTTGAAGAAAAATCTGTATTCTCACCCAAGTGAGTTGACCAGTGTGCACCAACATTGAGAAGGTGTAGAAGAGACCTGGAAACAGATTTCAGTCGAGACATGCCCAGATGTGAAAGCCAAAGGTGGATTTACAAAATAAAAAAAAATTAAAATTGAGGAGCAAAACAGTAACAATGCAGTTACATGACAAGAATCTGCTTAACTAATCATATGCTAAATAGTTGCAAGTCTAAGTTATGTATGAGATAGCCAAGATGAATGTCTATAAAATGATGGGAGTCTCAAATTCGAACCTGTAGTGGATGGTGAGATATGGAGCCTGAAATTCAAAAGTTTAAAACATTGTTACCCTTTTGCTTGTCAGTGTAAATTAAAAGCTGAAGCTTTATTGAGATTATGCCGCAGTATTGTGTGTGTCAATAGAAGCTGCTATAAATAGTAGCTGTATAAATACATATGTATTCAGCTCCCTCTAGTGACAGCTGGTGGAAAAAACACCATGAGGGTGCCTTCACAGCAGAAATTTCTCCAGCTGAAAAATCGGCTGAATGTGAAGACACCTTAAAAGTATACTGCAAAGACTGAGGACTAAGGAGCTAGGACTAACCCGCACCCCCACTTTTTCCCCACTAATTATGGCAACAACTTGGACATCTAGGTTATAAGTCAATTTTGTAGCATTCTCTGTAACTCTTGGGAAAGAACAGTTCAGTATATCAGGCGCCCTTGTTAATTTACAGTATATATGGAAATCCCCAACCCTCCCAGTAAACTATTTTCCATCAAGTGTACTAAGTAAAAAAAAATAAAATAAAAAATATATATATATACACTGCTCAAAAAAATAAAGGGAACACAAAAATAACACATCCTAGATCTGAATTAATTAAATATTCTTCTGAAATACTTGTTCTTTACATAGTTGAATGTGCTGACAACAAAATCACACAAAAAAAAAATATGGAAATCAAATTTTTTAACCCATGGAGGTCTGGATTTGGAGTCACCCTCAAAATTAAAGTGGAAAAACACACTACAGGCTGATCCAACTTTGATGTAATGTCCTTAAAACAAGTCAAAATGAGGCTCAGTAGTGTGTGTGGCCTCCACGTGCCTGTATGACCTCCCTACAACGCCTGTGCATGCTCCTGATGAGGTGGCAGACGGTCTCCTGAGGGATCTCCTCCCAGACCTGGACTAAAGCATCTGCCAACTCCTGGACAGTCTGTGGTGCAACGTGATGTTGGTGGATAGAGCGAGACATGATGTCCCAGATGTGCTCAATTGGATTCAGGTCTGAGGAACGGGCGGGCCAGTGGATAGCATCAATGCCTTCGTCTTGCAGGAACTGCTGACACACTCCAGCCACATGAGGTCTAGCATTGTCTTGCATTAGGAGGAACCCAGGGCCAACCGCACCAGCATATGGTCTCACAAGCGGTCTGAGGTTCTCATCTCGGTACCTAATGGCAGTCAGGCTACCTCTGGCGAGCACATGGAGGGCTGTGCGGCCGTCCAAAGAAATGCCACCCCACACCATTACTGACCCAATGCCAAACCAGTCATGCTGGAGGATGTTGCAGGCAGCAGAACGTTCTCCACGGCGTCTCCAGACTCTGTCACGTCTGTCACATGTGCTCAGTGTGAACCTGCTTTCATCTGTGAAGAACACAGGGCGCCAGTGGCGAATTTGCCAATCTTGGTGTTTTCTGGCAAATGCCAAACGTCCTGCACGGTGTTGGGCTGTAAGCACAACCCCCACCTGTGGATGTCGGGCCCTCATATCACCCTCATGGAGTCTGTTTTTGACCGTTTGAGCAGACAGATGCACATTTGTGGCCTGCTGGAGGTCATTTTGCAGGGTTCTGGCTGTGCTCCTCCTGTTCCTCCTTGCACAAAGGCGGAGGTAGCGGTCCTGCTGCTGGGTTGTTGCCCTCCTACGGCCTCCTCCACGTCTCCTGATGTACTGGCCTGTCTCCTGGTAGTGCCTCCATGCTCTGGACACTACACTGACAGACACAGCAAACCTTCTTGCCACAGCTCGCATTGATGTGCCATCCTGGATAAGCTGCACTACCTGAGCCACTTGTGTGTGTTGTAGACTCCGTCTCATGCTACCACTAGAGTGAAAGCACCGGCAGCATTCAAAAGTGACCAAAACATCAGCCAGGAAGCATAGGAAGTGAGAAGTGGTCTGTAGTCACCACCTGCAGAACCACTCCTTTATTGGGGGTGTCTTGCTAATTGCCTATAATTTCCACCTGTTGTCTATCCCATTTGTACAACAGCATGTGAAATTGATTGTCACTCAGTGTTGCTTCCTAAGTGGACAGTTTGATTTCACAGAAGTGTGATTGACTTGGAGTTACATTGTGTTGTTTAAGTGTTCCCTTTATTTTTTGGAGCAGTGTATATATATTTTGTCTTCATCTACCTTCAATTCTGATTTGGGCCAGTCAATTATTGCCCAAGATATCTTATCTAGAGATGAGCGAATCGAAGCTGATGAAGTGGAATTCGTTCCGAATTTCAGGAAAAATTTGATTCGCAACTAATCGTGGTAACAAATCAATTTTTTTCTAAAATGGCGGCTACACGTGTGAGGACATGGTGCAAGGAACTCTGGGAAGGCGAGATCACCCAGATTGACATGCATGCATGCAGCCAATCAGCAGTCACCCAGAATTGTGATGTCACAGCCCTATAAATACGGCAGCCATTTTAGATTCTGCCATTTCCCAGTGTTCTGAGTGCAGGGACAGACGTGAGAAGGCGCTAGGGACAGCAAGTAGAAAAACCTTATTGTGGAAAAAAAGACAGGCAAAACGATTTATAAGTGCAGGGAAAGGATAGGGAAGAATCATTTCACAACATCTTAGTGCAGGGAGAGACATCAGAAGGCGCTAGGGACATTGATAGGAAAGCGATTTACAAGTGCAAGGAAAGATTATTTGGGGATCCAAATAGTCATTAGACAGCTCTGTCATTCAAGCTATTTGTTTTTGGGCTGCAAGTGCTATGTTGAAAAGCCTTTAGTGGCTTATATCTGTGGAAAGAGAAAAATATATACGCACTTCACTGCTGCAGGTTTTTCTTGTGAAAGCTTATAGGGTCATATTTCATAAAAAAAGAAAAATATATATGCACTGCACTGTTGCAGTAATTTCTGGTGAAAGGGCATAGGGGCGTATTTCAGTCCTACAAGAAAAATATATACGCGCTTCACTGTTTAAGTTTTTTCCAGTTAAAGCATATAGGGGCGTATTTAATAAAAAAAGGAAAAATATATACGCACTACACTGTTGTAGTGATTTCTGTTGAAAGCGTATAGGGGCGTATTTCAGTCCTACAAAAAAATTAGATACGCACTTTACTGTTTATGTTTTTTTAAGGGAAAGCGTATAGGGGCGTATTTTATTTAAAAAAGAATATTATATATGCACTGCACTGTTGCAGTGATTTCTGGTGAAATCGTATGTGTCGGTGTGTATTTCATTAACAACAAGAAAAATCTATACGCACTTCACTGCTTAATTTTTACCTGTTGAAAGCATTTGCTGGCCTATTTCAGTAACAGGAAGAAAAATCTATACACATTTCACTGCTTTATTTTTTCTGGTGAAATCATATAGGGGCAGTTTTCTTTAACCAAAAGAAAAATATATACGCACTTCACTGCTTAATTTTTTCCCGGTGAACGCTTATAGGGGCGTATTTCAGTAACAACAAGAAAAATATATTATCTATTCTCTTCTACAATTATTTGTGGGTGAAATTGTATAGTGCCCTGTTTCAGTACAACAAGAAAAATATATACGTTGCTTTTAGGGTTGTTTTAATTTGCTTTTCATTTATTTAGTTCAGCCAAAAGTATGTCAGGCAGAGAAGTGCCAGGCCATGCACAGAGGAGTGGCAGAGGCCTAAATGTTTCTGGCACAGGCAGAGGTCGCAGCAGAGTAAGGGGTCGTGGCAGCGGAAGTCGCAGCGAGCGGCCTGAGCTCCCGGTGTCATCTAGCAGGCGTGTCTTGACCAGCAACCCAGCGGTTCATGATTGGTTAACTCTATCATCCACAAGTGACCTCAGACACCCCCAGCCAACAGTCGGTGGGTTCGTCAGACACAACCCTTAGTTGGCATGGCCCTGGAGCAGGCCCTGTGCCCTCCCCTGTCCTCAACCTGCCTCTGTCCTTTGCTGTTTCATCCCCCACAGAACTATTGCATGCTGTGGGCTCAGCTCCACTATACAGTGAGGACGAGCTAATAGAGGGCGGTCAGCAGCTACTGCTCAGCCAAGATCTGGAGGAGACATCCACCACTTCCTCCTCTAGGCGGGCAAGTAGTGATTAGGAGAGTGGCGTGGGAGGTGGTGTTTCGAGCGGTCATGCTCCTGACCCAGAGAGCGGTGAGGAGGACGTCAGTGACATCTAGACACTACTCGATGATGATGAAGCCGATCGCACTTGGGAGCCGGGTGCAGAAGGGGCTTCATCATCATCAGGAGAAGAGGGTGGCAGCTTGCCTGTGAGCCAGTGGCAGAGCCAGCAAGTTGATAGGGTGGCCGGGAGTCAGCAGGGTGGCAGCACTGTGAGGTTGGGAGCCAAACAGGCACGGGGTAGACCACCTGCTTCGCAGCAGCCTACCTGCCCGGGAAGTAGTGGTGCAGGGGTTCACGGAGGCAGTGGTGGTAGAAGTCAGTCAGTGCGGACTGTTGGGGGGAAATCACCTACTCTGCGGTGTGGCAGTTTTTTGTGAAGCCGCCGGAGGAGGTGAACATGGCCATATGTAGAATCTGTGGGCAGAAAGTGAAGCGTGGCCAGGGGGCCAATGTTGGCACTACGGCCCTGCGTCAACATATGCATCGTCGCCATCCATTGGCCTGGGAGAACCGTGGCTCTGATGTGGTGGTCCAGCTGCTGCATCACCCACTGGCACGCACCCGGTTTCAGTCAGTCAAGGCTCCACCACCTCAGCCGAAGGGAGCTGTCTGTCATTCCGATCTTCTGCTGGTCCAGATGCTCCTGCTCCTCCTACTCCTCGTCACGCATTCTGTCAGCAATCGATCAATGAAGTGATTGCCAAGAGACAGCAGTATGCGTGCACTCATCTAACGGCGCAGAAGCTGAACGTGCTTCTGTCCAAGTTGCTGGTGCTGCAGTCCCTCACTTTCCAAGTGATGGACTCTGCACCTTTCAGAGAACTGATGGCTTGTGCAGAGCCGAGGTGGAGAGTCCCAAGCCATCATTTCTTTGCCAAAAAGGAGGTGCCAGCCCTGCACAAACATGTAGAACAGAAGGTGGGCCAGTCCTTGACCCTGTCGGTGTCTGCCAAAGTGCATGGCAGCACTGACGTGTGGAGCTGTAACTACGGTCAGGGACAGTACATGTCCTTTATGGCCCACTGGGTGAATGTGGTTCCTGCACAGCCACACCAGCAATTTTGACAGGTCACGCCACTTCCGCCTCCACGTTCTCACGCCGTTGGTCCTGCGACAATGTCCGCCTCTGCCTCCTCATCCTCCACCGTGTCCTCAGCCTCCACTCCTGGGACAAGTCATAGTGCCCGACCAGCATACCACATGTGCAGCGCACGGCGGTGTCACGCTGTTCTGCACCTGGTTTGCCTTGGCGAACGGAGTCACACAGGGGAGGAACTGCTCCATGTGATTCAAGATATCGAATCCTGGCTTTCTCCACGACAACTGAAAATCGGAACCATGTTGACCAACAACGGGAATAACATGGTGTCGTCGCTGCGTCAAGGAAGGCTGAGCCATGCCCCCTGCGGATAGGAGTACTCCCCTGTGTAACTTCGATGTCAGCCAGTGGCAGCTCATGCGTGACACCTGCCGTTTGCTCAGGCCCTTTGAGGATGACACGTTATTTGTCAGTCGCCAGGACTACGGGATGAACGACGTCATTCCACTGCTTCAGATCCTGGAACAGATGCTGGTAACAATGGCTGGTCAGGGGGACTGGAGACGTGGCGCTTAGATCTCACGGCCACATGAGCACTGTGGGGGCTGAACTGAAAGAGGAGGAGGAGAAGGAGGACATTGGAGCACAGGCAATGTTTCGCTAAATGGGTGGTTTTTCTACTCAGGCGACAAGAGATGAGGAGCATGAGCAGCCAGAGAAGCTATAGGGCGATGAGGAAGACGAGACAGAGGACCCAGACACAGTATGCAGTGGAGATGGAGGCAGGGAGTTTCTCAGAGTCACTAGCACAAATGGCCCAATGCATGCTCACTTGCTTGCGTAGTGACAGCCGAATTCTCACCATTCAGCAGAGGGATGACTTCTGGCTCTCCACCTTGTTGGACCCTCGCTACCGGTCCAGAATGGGTGCTTTTTTTTACACCCACTGAGAGTGAGGACAGACTAAACTACTACAGAGACATCCTATGTAGTCATTTGGCCGCTGCCTATCTGCGCCATCATCCATCCTCTCAGAGGTCTGACCGGGGGGCCCTCTGTGCTCACGTTCCACTGCCATGGCTGCTGGGGAGGGGTGGGGTGGCAGGAGCAGTACCAGCTCCATCAGCAGCAGCCTGAGTCTACAGTCGCTGATGAGTGGCTTTCTTCACCCACATAGTGAAGAAACTACTCACCAGCAGCAGCAGGTAGACCTGGAGCAGGACCTAAATCAGCATGTGGTGGCATACTTGGTGCACATTGAAGATCCGCTGGACTACTGGGCAGCCAAGCTGGATTTGTGGCTGCAACTAGCAGAGTTTGCCCTTGAAAAGCTGTCCTGCCCGGCCAGTAGTGGGGCATCAGAGCTGCTGTTTAGTGCGGCGGGGGCCATAGTTACCCCAAGGAGAACTCACTTTTCCACCCAAAATGTGGAGAGACTGACCTTTGTCAAGATGAATCAGGCATGGATCAGCCAGGATTTCCACCCACCAATTCCAGATGCATCAGACTAGATCATCCATGGTGCCACACCAACACTTTGACAAAAGATACTGGTTTCTTCTTTCTACCTGACTCAGCTATTACTCTAATGCCACCCGCCTGATGCCACACATATGATGCCAAGTGCTCCCACACTTTCACCCACCTTCATCAGCGGGTACTGGTAATGTCACCCACCGCCCCCACTCTGTCACCGGGTCTCTCCTGATGCAGCTGCTGCTGCCATATCCACACTATGTCACCTTGCCACTCTGTGGTATCCTGATGCTGCTGCTACTGCCATCTCCACACTATGTCACCTTTCCACTCTGTGGTATCTTGATGATGATGCTGCTGTATCTACACTATGTCACCATGCCACTCTGTGGTATCCTGATGCTGCTGCTTCCGTATCCACATTATGACACCTTGCCACTGTTTGGTATCCTGATGCTGCTGCCTTATCCACACTATGTCACCTTGCCACTCTGTGGCCTCCTCCCGCTGCCGCCACCTCCACACTCATTGGAGTGTGTCATTGTCATTGTGCCACTCGTAGGCCTCCTCATACTGCTGCAAACTCCATACTCTGCCGTTGTGCCACTCTGTGGCCTCCTACTGATGCTGCTGCTGCCACCACACTCTGTCATTGTGCCACTCGTAGGCCTCCTCATACTGCTGCCAAGTCAAGACTCTGTCGTTGTGCCACTCTGTGGCCTCCTACTGATGCTGCTGCCGCCACCTCCACACTCTGTTATTGTGCCACTCGTAGGCCTCCTCATACTGCTGCCAAGGCAAGACTCTGTCGTTGTGCCACTCTGTGTTCTTCTCATGCTACTGCCAACTACATACTCTGTCTTTGTGCCACTCTGTGGCCTCCTCCTCATGCTGCTGCTGCTGTCTCCACCTCAAGAATCAGTCATTGTGCCACTCGTAGGCCTCCTACTGCTGCCAAGTCAAGACTCTGTCGTTGTGCCACTCTGTGGCCTCCTACTGATGCTGCTGCCGCTACCATCTCCACACTCTGTCATTGTGCCACTCGTTGGCCTCCTCATACTGCTGCCAACTCCATACTCTGTCGTTGTGCCACTCGTAGGCCTCCTCATACTTCTGCCAACTCCATACTCTGTCGTTGTGCCACTCTGTGGCCTCCTCCTGATGCTGCTGCTGCCGCCACCTCCATACTCTGTCATTGTGCCACTCGTAGGCCTCCTCATACTGCTGCCAAGTCAAGACTCTGTTGTTGTGCCACTCTGTGGCCTCCTACTGATGCTGCTGCTGCCGCCACCTCCAGAATCGGTCATTGTGTCACTCTGTGTTCTCCTCATGCTGCTGTCAACTCCATATTCTGTCATTGTGCCACGCTGTGGCCTCCTCCTGATGCTGCTGCCGCTGCCGCCACCTCCAGACTCGGTCATTGTGCAACTCTGTGGCCTCCACATACTGCTGCCAACTCCATACTGTGTCATTGAGCCACTCTGTGGCCTCCTCCTGATGCTTCCACCTCACCACTATTTCATAGGTCCTCTCTGTGGACTTCTCTTGCTGTTCCCACCCTTCCCACTTCATGACTCGGCCACTATTCGAACTGGCTGACATCATCATTTATTTAACCCTTCTTGTGATTTGTCAGAAGGAAGGAAAAATGAGACGCACAACGGATCCTGTCTGTGTAGCAGCTGTAAGGCCTGTATGGTCCCATCAGAATTGGCTTGTGATTTGGTAGCCAAAAGCAGGAGTGGGTATAAAACACAGAAGGCATGCAAATATCCCATTCATGTGTCATCTCTGTTTTAGATCCACTACAGTTTTTATTGGCACTAGCAATACCGATGGATTATTAACCAAATGCTGACCGAGTAAAGGCGTATGCTCCACAGACAGGATCCATTTTTTGTGGGTTATTGTTCTGACGGATCAGAGGAAGGGCAAATGAATCCGTCACATCAACACAAACTTACTCCTGACACCCTCTCCACTCTGTCAGGGGGGCTCTACTTTTTAAGCGTTTAATAGAAGAGATTCTGTAGACATCGATGTGGAATCAGCTGACAAGGGTTTAAAAGGAGTGCTCTTCTTCTTGACGATACAGCTACCTGTAAGGTTGAGTTGATACTTCATTTTTTTGGTCAGTTTTGGCCCTATGACTGCCCAAATAAGTGAAGTGTGCAGTGATTCTAAGAGCAACCCCTGTCATCTGCATGTCATACTGACTCACAATATTATTTCACTGCCACAGCATACTACCTATGCGTGTTACTGCAAGGCACAGTGTTCTACACCCCTATAAAGGCTCTCTGCAGCCCGGAAATAGCAGTTTTTTTAACAAAATTTGCCGCAAATAAATTTGGATCAAAGCTAATTTTTCCGAACAATTCGGCGATCCGGCGGAATCGAATTTTTAAAAAATTCGCTCATCTCTAATCCTATCCATGAGGTCCACATTATGTCAAAATATTGGGATTTGGCCCTAGATCTAAATATAGATTCTTCCAATTGAATATGACTTAATAATCTTATTTTCCATTGACTATATGAGGTTGTCTACTCAGAGAGCCAGTACTCAACTATTAAAATCCTGGATATAAACTAAAGAACATCGAATATCAGGGTTACATCTGTCCATAAAAAAGTGAAGAGTATCTCCTCATAGGCATAATTTAGGGTCAAAGTCCACTAGTGATTCACATTGTAAAATGTATTTTAAGGATTTTAAAACTGTGGCCCCAATTTCTACAATCTAACCTGGGGCCACGTCAGTTTAGAGAGAGCCAGTCTGCATTTGGACCCAAATATTTAGGAAAGTTCTCAGAGAGTCTCCAACCTATTTTGTGTGATAAGGCAGCTATATAATGGAGGCTGAGGATAAATAAATTGGGATATTCTATGGTTTTGGTTCGATCAATTGACTCTCTGTGATAGACCCACAGTCCTGAACCTATGTCTTTTGGGTTTTATAGTTACTTGATCCCAGCTTTTGCTATTGCTGTTGATCCCAGCAAGATGGATTTCTTACAAATTTCAAAGAGAAAGTTCATTGAGAAAAAGAGGAAGAATGAAAATAAGCATTAACTCTAGAACAAGGTTATTGTCTCTGATATATTACAAAGTTTCTTATATTCACCTGTACTACTGATTTACTCAAAAGTTGGTACTATTAAATGTACGTTTTAGTTGAATTCATAATTAAATCTGAAAAATGGTTTCAAATCATATTCCAAGAGTACTGGGATGGTGTCCTTTTTCTTGATTGTTTCTTGAACACTCTCAGCTGTCCTTCTGTTCCGATTTTTGACTAATGGGATGTTTTTTTTGTTTTGTTTTTTTCACTGCTGAGGCTTCCAGTACAAGGTTGGCATTCCTTCTGGAGTTTTGCTCAGAATCGTGGCTGGTTCCACCTCTCTAATAATGTGAGCATTTCCCTTATTGAGACAATACTGTGGCGCCGCTTCCAGAATACTGCCGGGATAGTCGGTGTGCTGTCCTGCTCCACCACATGCATCCGAATGTAGCTTTGTGGCCAGCACTCCTTTCAAGTGCTTACACCACCCTGCTCCCTTCACAGGAGGGTCATGTGACCAAAGGTCTTCTTGCATGAACACACAATGCCATAACATGAGTTTAGAGACAAGGTGGCAGCATAACAATGGACATAAAATACATACTGTATCTCAGGTTGTATAAAATGGGCACACACTATGGTAAAGACTCACTTATTAAAGAGCATTACAGCAGATAGTGGATGCCAGTTCAAAGACACAGTGTCAAACACAACCACTACACGTAACCTTTATCAATAGTCACATACAGTACAGACCAAAAGTTTGGACACACCTTCTCATTCAAAGAGTTTTCTTTATTTTCATGACTATGAAAATTGTAGATTCACACTGAAGGCATCAAAACTATGAATTAACACATGTGGAATTATATAGATAACAAACAAGTGTGAAACAACTGAAAATATGTCATATTCTAGGTTCTTCAAAGTAGCCATCTTTTGCTTTGATTACTGCTTTGCACACTCTTGGCATTCTCTTGATGAGCTTCAAGAGGTGGTCCCCTGAAATGGTTTTCACTTCACAGGTGTGCCCTGTCAGGTTTAATAAGTGGGATTTCTTGCCTTATAAATGGGGTTGGGACCATCAGTTGCGTTGAGGAGAAGTCAGGTGGATACACAGCTGATAGTCCTACTGAATAGACTGTTAGAATTTGTATTATGGCAAGAAAAAAGCAGCCAAGTAAAGAAAAACAAGTGGCCATCATTACTTTAAGAAATGAAGGTCAGTCAGTCAGCCAAAAAATTGGGAAAACTTTGAAAGTAAGGGCTATTTGACCATGAAGGAGAGTGATGGGGTGCTGCGCCAGATGACCTGGCCTCCACAGTCACCGGACCTGAACCCAATCGAGCTGGTTTGGGGTGAGCTGGACCGCAGAGTGAAGGCAAAAGGGCCAACAAGTGCTAAGCATCTCTGGGAACTCCTTCAAGACTGTTAGAAGACCATTTCGGGGGACTACCTCTTGAAGCTCATCAAGAGAATGCCAAGAGTGTGCAAAGCAGTAATCAAAGCAAAAGGTGGCTACTTTGAAGAACCTAGAATTTGACATATTTTTAGTTGTTTCACACTTGTTTGTTATGTATATAATTCCACATGTGTTAATTCATAGTTTTGATGCCTTCATAGTCATGAAAATAAAGAAAACTCTTTGAATGAGAAGGTGTGTCCAAACTTTTGGTCTGTACTGTATATTTTTAGGAGGTCTCCACATTTTGCATAGCAATGTGTATAGTGTATATGTATTAACCTGCTTTAGACTGTATTAGCTTTTAATACTACAAATACAATGCATGAGAGCACTTTGGTGAAATTATGTTAGTGTAAGTGTGTCAAAAACATAAGTTTCCTGTTCTGGGCAACATTAAATTCTGACAACAGTGTATTGACAACATTTACCCAACCTTATACTGGTCCACTACCTACTAGACAAACACAGATAACGTCCCCCACAGTGCCGTCAGTGATTGGTTTGCTGCATGCACTATTGACCACCTTCTGAGATATTATGATTTTTACACTGAACACAAAGAAGTTGGTTACTAGTTGTATTACTGGTCATCTGCCATCAATCCATGAGAGGCTGTCCATAGGGTGTCAAATACAGAGAGTACAACTGAAGGGTCAGATGTTGGTTGTACCACTGCCCACTAGAAATTAGACTGGTACCGTTCGCCACCAGGGACTGAACATCCACATAATGTAATTAAAAAATTAAAAAATGAATTGAACATTGACCATACCTCTGAGATTTTGCACTTACACCCAGAAACCTCTAGAAATCACCATCTGGCTAAAATGTAACTGAGCTTCAATAAGAAGGACAATATGGACTATATTCATTGGACATTAGAGAAACAAAGAAGACCAAGGGCGTCCCTAGGGGGGGTGGAAAACAGTGCCCACCCAGTGTGACCACAGAGGATACCCGTAGTTTATAACTCGGTACAAGCTCCCGAGTGAAATAGCGAAAAAACAAGAGAACGGAGCTCATAGTACCAGAAGTAAAAATATGCTTTATTGTAACATATTAAAAAATGTATATATAGATAAAGAAACAAGTAAATAATATGCCATTAAAAAGTGAATGGGAGCAGAAACAAGAGCACCACCCTGGGATAGCAAAAGACAGTGTAGTAACCTTAGTGCACAGGTGAGTCAACAGTCGGAACTAAACCTGCACGGCAAGAACACAGGGTTTATATTGCAAGTGCAATGTGGAGAGTGAAAAACCACAATGAGACCAGGTAAGGTATGTCACCTGGGTAAGATGCCGTGTAGGAAAAAGAAGAGACTCACCTGAAGAGAAGAGACCGTGTGCTATGTCACTCAGGATGGCTCTACCCCAACGCGCGTTTCGGCGTGCCTTCGTCTGGGGGTAATGCCATCACTGTGAATCATGTATTTACGGACTCTCTCAACCAATGGGAAGTTGATTATACTTACTCGTCTTCAGCTGTGGGTGTACGGTGGCGCGCGAGGCTCCAGTCAAGCCGCGTTCAGCTACCTCGCGGCCGGCGGCCCGCCGACACGCCCACATCACGTGACAGGGTCACATGATTGGACGGTGACAGCGTGAGGACGCACAGGTGCGAGGCGCCAGAGGCGGTACTAGGCAACGCGCGCACACACCACAGAAGGGGAGGAGAAACAGGACACCACCATGACAACATGTAACCTATCATATAACCTGGTTCTCACCCTGAAAGTGCATAATTCATAAAATAGAGCATAAGACGCATCTCCATAGAATCCATAATAGGACTGAACAAATCAGTTTTTGCATAATACATATATATGAAGCAGAAATACATATGCCAAAACAAATACAAAGACAGAGTTGATACAAGTTTCACAATATATAATAATAATACGAGGAATAGCAGTGACCGTGATGTGTGTGTAATCGTACATATATAATCACGGTAGTATCTAAACAGTAAATATATATATAAACATAGCGTACACATACTTGGGAAGCTATGTAATGGGGGCAATGATGGGTAAAGTGCTGATGTGCATTAAAATAGTGCAGAAATATACCAATAGTATGAAGCACAACAAAATTCCAGCACTCACGATTTTGGTAGCTAAAATCTTCGTCTTTTATTCAGGCAGTAGACAGTTTAGACAGGACATCCACCCACAAGTGTAGCAACTTTGACGCGTTTCGAACAATAGTTCTTAGTCGTAACAATGAGCTGTGTTATCTCTGGTGGTTTTATGTTGGTTTGTAGAGTAATTACTCACTGCCCCCCACCTGCAGGGCGGGGGAGCAGAGGAGGCAAAGCACACTTTAACCTCTTATTTTCCAGATGTAGCAGTGCTCATGTGTTTTACAATATGCATTGATAATTTATGCATCCACATATAGTCATCAGTTTGTCAATTAAATCAAACGTGAAATATAACATCAATAAAAACAGTATACATAATAAAATTAAGGTAGAGTATCAAATGTCATGATAGCAGTAGAACACCACACCAGCTATATACAAACGCATCCATGCATGGATCCATATGTGACAGTGTTCCCCTGCTGTATCTGACATAGGCTCTTTCCCTCTCCCCGCTCCCGCTAGTACTCTCAATTGCAGTGTAAAAGGTAATATGATGCAGAAAGAAACCATTGGTCAATAGAAATACAAGAGCTCTTTTTTCATATTCAGGCCATTAGGATGCCTGGTATTCAATTTGAAAATCCAGAAGGCTTCTCTCAATCTCACTAGACGTTTAAAATCTCCTCCTCTGCTGGGTAGTCTCACTTGTTCTATTGCAAAAGCTTTGAAATTGCGCACTTGGCTTTCATGTTTGCAAATAAAGTGTCTGGCCGCATTGGATATGTTCACACTGTGCGGATTTTTTATGTAGTTAAGGTGCTCCAAAGTTCGAATTTTGAGCTTTCTAGTGGTGCAGCCCACATACATCATGTCACAGGCTACACATTTTATAATGTATATCACCCCTATTGAATTACAATTAATATATGATTTGATTGGGTAGGTATGGGAATTATTGGCATCATGGAAGGTTTTTGTATTCACTGCATATGTGCAGGTGCGGCAGCGTAAGCTTCCGCATTTAGTAAAGCCCTTATAAATTAGCCATGGATCCCGTTTATGTTTAACCCTTTGTGTATACATAGATGGAGACAAATCGTTTCCTATAGTTCTTGGCCGTCTTGACACAATTCTGCAACCTTGTTTTAGCATACAGTGCAATACTTCGTCATCATAGAGGATTGGTAAATATCTCTTAATAATTTGTTGTATTTTTTCGAATTGTTTGCTGTATGTCAAAACAAGTGTAGGCAAATTTTCATTGTCATTTTTATCTGATCCTACAACTCCAGGTTTCTGTTTAAAATTATTTTTCTCACGAATTGGGAAGAGTAATTCTTTCCTATTTTTACTTTTTGTTATAGCTAGGCCTCTGGATATCATCCATTTGGGGTATGCTCTCTGTTTTAATCTATCTGCAATAATTTGGGCTTCTATTTCAAAAGCCGCTGCAGTACTGCAGTTTCTGTAGGCACGTGTGACCTCTCCCACAGGGATTGATTTTATTGTGTGAGTAGGGTGGTGGCTGTTTGCCCGTAACAGAGTATTCCCTGTTATTTCCTTGCGATAGGTTTTAGTTTGAATGATCTGGCCAGGTTTTCCCAGAAGTGTGAGGTCAAGGAAATTGATACTTTGTGGATGCTCCATATGTGTGAATTTTAAATTATATGCATTATTTGCAAGGTATCGCATGAAGTGCTGTATGGCAGGCACATCGCCACTCCATATGAGGAGCATATCATCTATGTACCTGCCATACCACACCACATGTTCCCTGAAGGGATTTTTCACATTATAAACATATGCTTCCTCCCAATAAGACATTGTCAAATTAGCCAGGGAGGGTGAGTACTTCGCACCCATTGATACGCCAGAGGTCTGTACATAGTATATAGAGTTAAACGAGAAGTAATTGTGAGACATGAGGAATTGGGTGACAGATAGGATGTAATCTATAAGATCCTCAGAAAAATTACTATGTTTGTGCAGGTGAAATTCCAGTGCTAGCATTGCCACATGATGTGGTATCGATGGGTAAAGCGACACCACATCAATAGACAGCCATCTATAATTTTCGTCCCAGGTCATATCATAAAAAGATTGTAGAATTGAAGTAGTGTCTTTAATGTACCCTGGAATTCTTTTAACCAAGGGCTGCAAATTGCAGTCTAGCCACCCCCCTAGCCTTTCTGTTAGGGATCCAATTCCACTGACTATGGGACGTAGAGGAGGGGGGAATTGGCCCTTGTGGATTTTCGGAAGAGCATGCATTATGGGTGTAACTGTAAATTCGACATTTAAATAGCTGAATTGCTTTTGACTGATATGATTACACTCCAAGCCCCTTCTTAGGATATCTAGAAATTCTACCCTGTATTTAAGCTGGGGATCTGTATCCAACCTTTGATATACTGCAGAGTCTGAGAGCAATTTATTCATTTGCTCACAGTACATGTCACAATCCAGGACGACGACAGAGCCCCCTTTGTCAGCCATTTTTATGACTATGCGTTCGTTATCAGATAATTCCTTGATGGCTTTTTTATGTTTCATAGACAGGTTGGCGTGTCCCCCCTCGTCCTGGATGTGATTGTGCATCTGTTTCAACTCCTTTTCTATAATATCCTGAAAAGTGTCCATGTTTGTAGTTCTGGACATAGTAGGATAGAAACCTGGATTGGTAGTTCTGAATTTTTGGGCACTAACATGTTCATCATATTCAAATGATTCCCCACGGAGATCGGTGAGACATGTTAAAGCTAGTTGTTCTTGGAAAGACAAATGAAGGTATTCATTTTCAATCCTGTTTTCAGAACATGTCTGATCGATATTCCGCAGGGGCTCATCCACATTGATATCACTGAAATGTCTAGTGACTGTCAATTGTCTTACAAATTTATTTATATCTAATATAGTAGAAAACAAATCAAAATTGACAGAGGGTACAAAATTTAAGCCCAGTTGCAAAACTTAAATTTGTTCAGTGGAGAGAATTACAGCAGATAAATTTATGACATCTAATTGTGCACAGTCAGTTATCTCTGTTGATGACGTGCTGACCTGGTTTGGGGCGTTTTTATGTTTGCGTCCCGCCCGGCGCATTCGTTTTTTGAAGATGAAGTTGTTGCGGAGTCTTCCTTTTTGTTATTCTCCGAAGTAATAATTTTGGATTTTTTATAATATGATAATTTGGGCTTTGCCCCAAAGTCCATGCCATAGTGAACACTCTGTGATAAATCCTGTGAGCCATCTGAGGTATCAGCGGTATCTAATTCAGAGGAGAAGCTCACCAGAGGAGAAGCCACCACCCGACTCACACAATAAAATCAATCCCTGTGGGAGTGTTCACACGCGCCTACAGAAACTGCAGTACTGCAGCGGCTTTTGAAATAGAAGCCCAAATTATTGCAGATAGATTAAAACAGAGAGCATACCCCAAATGGATGATATCCAGAGGCCTAGCTATAACAAAAAGTAAAAATAGGAAAGCATTACTCTTCCCAATTCGTGAGAAAAATAATTTTAAACAGAAATCTGGAGTTGTAGGATCAGATAAAAATGACAATGAAAATTTACCTACACTTGTTTTGACATACAGTAAACAATTCGAAAAAATACAACAAATTATTAAGAGATATTTACCAATCCTCTATGATGACGAAGTATTGCACTGTATGCTAAAACAAGGTTGCAGAATTGTGTCAAGACGGCCAAGAACTATAGGAAACGATTTGTCTCCATCTATATATACACAAAGGGTTAAACATAAACGGGATCCATGGCTAATTTATAAGGGCTTTACTAAATGCGGAAGCTTACGCTGCCGCACCTGCACATATGCAGTGAATACAAAAACCTTCCATGATGCCAATAATTCCCATACCTACCCAATCAAATCATATATTAATTGTAATTCAATAGGGGTGATATACATTATAAAATGTGTAGCCTGTGACATGATGTATGTGGGCTGCACCACTAGAAAGCTCAAAATTCGAATTTTGGAGCACCTTAACTACATAAAAAATCCGCACAGTGTGAACATATCCAATGCGGCCAGACACTTTATTTGCAAACATGAAAGCCAAGTGCGCAATTTCAAAGCTTTTGCAATAGAACAAGTGAGACTACCCAGCAGAGGAGGAGATTTTAAACGTCTAGTGAGATTGAGAGAAGCCTTCTGGATTTTCAAATTGAATACCAGGCATCCTAATGGCCTGAATATGAAAAAAGAGCTCTTGTATTTCTATTGACCAATGGTTTCTTTCTGCATCATATTACCTTTTACACTGCAATTGAGAGTACTAGCGGGAGCGGGGAGAGGGAAAGAGCCTATGTCAGATACAGCAGGGGAACACTGTCACATATGGATCCATGCATGGATGCTTTTGTATATAGCTGGTATGGTGTTCTACTGCTACCATGACATTTGATACTCTACCTTAATTTTATTATGTATACTGTTTTTATTGATGTTATATTTCACGTTTGATTTAATTGACAAACTGATGACTATATGTGGATGCATAAATTATCAATGCATATTGTAAAACACATGAGCACTGCTACATCTGGAAAATAAGAGGTTAAAGTGTGCTTTGCCTCCTCTGCTCCCCCGCCCTGCAGGTGGGGGGCAGTGAGTAATTACTCTACAAACCAACATAAAACCACCAGAGATAACACAGCTCATTGTTACGACTAAGAACTATTGTTCGAAACGCGTCAAAGTTGCTACACTTGTGGGTGGATGTCCTGTCTAAACTGTCTACTGCCTGAATAAAAGACGAAGATTTTAGCTACCAAAATCGTGAGTGCTGGAATTTTGTTGTGCTTCATACTAAAGATATACAGGCTCACCAGCCTTTTCCGTGCACGCAGGTGTTTGGATAATTGGGTTGAGCTGGACTTTTCTTTGTGCATATTCACAGAAATATACCAAATCTGCAGAGATTTGTAAAGTGCAAATATGCAATAGGAGGGTATAAAAAGAATATACCCTGAAGCAATAAATGTCTGCGTGGTGAGGTTGTTTCTGCTCCCATTCACTTTTTAATGGCATATTATTTACTTGTTTCTTTATCTATATATAAATTTTTAAATATGTTACAATAAAGCATATTTTTACTTCTGGTACTATGAGCTCCGTTCTCTTGTTTTTTCGCTATATTCATTGGACATGTCTAGATGTTCTCAGAATTACACTAATAAAAGAACTTGCAGTCTTGGGGATTTACTAACCACAAGTTTAAAACTGGTCAAACCCACTGATTTCGGTAGGAATGGATGACCATCTAATGTGTATGGAGGCTTCTAACACTGGATTTGAAAGGCCCAATCATTTTGTTGACACGGACAAAGTCCACTGCCAGATGAGTTTGTCTGCAACTACCCATTTAAAC
This sequence comes from Bufo bufo, assembly GCF_905171765.1. Lineage (NCBI taxonomy): Eukaryota > Metazoa > Chordata > Amphibia > Anura > Bufonidae > Bufo > Bufo bufo. The sequence continues at coordinate 591,114,503 of NC_053391.1, forward strand.
TGGACAACTAGAAGGTTATCAGCACCACAGCACAGTAATGTAGATCTGTAATGATTTCTGGTATCATTAGGTATTAATATCATTATTACAGTTTATGTTGTTTATGCTGTAATTATAAAAAAAAATTGTCCCTCAGTCAAAATTACTTCTTGATTTTTAGCTGCCTGGATCTTTTGTAATTGGACAGTGTGAATAACGATATTAGAAGTTTACACCACACCGGCAATTTTATTATTTTCTGCAGGACCATTATGACATTATCACAATGCCCAGCTGGTTTTGTTAAGTGGAAAGCAGAATATTGCCAGCATGTCATTACCTCAATCCTGCACCAAAGCCTTCATTAGACCGTAAGTGGTAGGATGCACTGTGTAAACTTCCAGAGAGAATTTCCCAGCTACTAAATGTCATGTTTTGCCTTCATACAAAGTCCTATAACACAGTGTTCCCTTACGTCCTACCAGCAGCACAGATGGGGTTAACTGCCCCTGTGGACTGGTAGGACCGGCGGAATTTTTAATGAGCCCAAGAACCAATAAACGATCTTCAGCTCCCTGAAAGGGAGGAGATCACCCCCCAGCCCACCGTGTTTTTTTCTGTCCTTTGGACAGGTGGACTGGCGTATCGCTCCCCTTCAGGGAGCTGAAGAGTGCTGAGGGGCTCTTTTTTTCCAACTAAATCTAGGAAATTGCCCCTTTGTTGCCTTTATTTTTGGCATTATCGCGGCTATATTTGAATACAGGGTACCGTCGGGGGAGGGGTGGTTTCCCCCCTCTCTTCTTCCGCCTTGATTTCGGCGTCTCTGCGGTGTCCCGTCCTCTCCTTGCCGCAGGTGTGCGGCGCCGTGGGCGCCGCCATCTTCCGGAAATGATGCGCACCAGGTGCGCTACGTCACTTCCGGTTTTTTCGTTCCGATGCGGTGGGGTTTTAAAATAAATCTCACCACTCGATTCTGCACTCCTAACATCCTGAACGTTCAGGATAGCCTGGGGAGACATATAGGGTCAATCTGAGCCTGGTATAGGCTCTATTACTTCTCTGGGCTGGTTCCGATTGAGGCCCCGCCCAAAGGCCAGTCATTCAGTGCTCTGGTTGCATCGCTTTCACAAGCTAGCTCCAGAGTTCCCTGTGCTTTGATATATATTCTAGTAATATATTGCTTGGCCTGGGTTTTTTTCTTCACAGCTCTATTTTCTTCAGTGCTGGTGGGCGCCCATATGGTCTCATTTTCACCTCCACTTGGTGTTTGTAGGTGTTATGACCTGTTTGTTCTTTTCTTACAGTTATGGCTTCCCCTAAGGATTCTGATCAGCGGAAGTCCGGGGCCAAAAGGAAGCATTTGGCCTGTTACGATTGTAACACACCTTTGGACGACAACTGCCCTTACTCAAGGTGTGAGAGTTGCCGCACACAGGCATCCACGGAACCCACGATGCAAGAGATGTTTCAGTGGACAAAGACCTACGTGGATGATTCCATTAAGGGAGTGGTGCGCCTGCTTAATGAGAGGCTACCAGGATCCTCTCAGACTCCCATGGAAGTGGCTGCACCGGTCGAGAGACCTACTCCCTAGAATAAACCTCTTGCTTTTTTCCCCCAGAGAAAACGCAGAAGTTGCTGAAGTCCATCAGGTCGGGGGACCAAGATGTTGACATGGGGGAATCCTCCGATCCCGCCGGACGGACACAGCGTGTCTTTAGAGCGGATGAGACCCTCCTCTCTGTGATGCGTACAGAGTGGAGAAAGCCTGAGAAAGGCCCAGTCCTTACCAGGAAGTTTAAGCTCATGTATCCGATGGCTAAACCCTTGGTGGAATCGTGGGGTTCCGTTCCCAAGGTGGACATGGCAATAGCCAAGTTGTCCAGGCGCACTCTGGTCCCTGCAGACGATGGGTCTAGTCTGCAGGACCCTCTAGACCGGAGGGCAGAGTGCACCCTCAGAAGGGGTTACGCGGCGGCTGCTGCGTCCGCATCAACATCAATTGCGGCCACTGAAGTAGCCTCCTTTCTACGCTCCAAACTCAACCAGATCCAGACGGACGTGGACCAGAGCGTTTCCAGAGACGACATCTTGGCAGCTTTTAAATCAGCCAATCTGGCTATGGATTTCTTGGTCGATTCCACCCAGATGCAGCTGAAACTGGCCGCCAAAACAATGGCTCTAGTTTCAGCTGCCCGCAGACCACTTTGGCTGAAGCCGTGGATCGCGGACAACGCGTCCAAATTCAATCTTTGTGGGCTCCCCTTCGAGCCGGATAGGCTGTTCGGGTCCGAATTGGACAGAATCATGGAGGGACTCTCCGACAAGAAAGGGAAGAGTCTCCCTCAGCAGCCCTTTCAGGGTCGCCCCAGGCAGGATAAAAAAGACGGAGGCCGTTCAAGGCAGCAGGCTAGGCGCAGAGATTGGGGGGGGGGCCGTCTCGTAGATTTTCGAGACGCCCCCGCAAACCCACAAGGGAGGCGAAACCCTCCTGACTATGGGCCTCCCCAAGGCTCTTGGATAAGCGCTGCTGCCCCTGCAGTATCTCCTCTAGATTTTCCCGTACCCCTCCCCCAAATTCCCGTGGGGGGCCGTCTCTCCCACTTCAAAGACTTGGGCCCAGCAGATTGCAGACCCCTGGGTTCAGGATATAATTTCTGCCGGTTACCGGGTAGATCTCATCTCCCCCCCCCCCCCCGGAGAGATTCATCGCCACGCGAAACTTCGGGCCTGCCAAACAAAAGATCCTAGAATCTTATATTCAGGACTATATCTCCAAGGGAGCCCTGGAGGAGGTGCCGGCAGGGGAGAGAGGCCTAGGGATTTATTCTCCAGTGTTCCTGGTTCCCAAGAAGACGGGAGATCTCCGGATGATCATCGACTTGAGATTCCTCAATCGATTTATAAGGAAAACCAGGTTTCGGATGGAAACCATAAGGTCAGTCAGCCATATCCTCAACAATGGAGACGTCATGGCTACTCTGGACCTCAAGGATGCGTACCTTCACATCCCGATCCATTCCGCTTCCCGGAAGTTCCTCAGGATCGCGGTCCAGATTTTAGGGGTTCGCAGGCACTTTCAGTTCGCCGCGCTTCCCTTCGGAATCTCTTCTGCCCCTCTTATCTTCACCAAGGTGGTGGTGTCGGTGGTGGCAGCTTTGAGACTTCAAGGACTGACTATTATTCCTTATCTGGACAATTGGCTTTTTATAGCCTCTTCAGTTCCGATCCTTACCCACCATCTTCAGATCGCAATCTCCTTTCTCCTCCGCTTGGGCTGGATTATCAACTGGCAGAAGTCGAACGTGAGCCCATCGACTTCAATCCATTATTTAGGATTCGTGGTCGACTCTGTGGAGATGTCCCTCCGGTTGACTCTAGAAAGGAGAGCTCGGATACAGGACCTCGCAAGAGTCCTTTTTGTCCCTCGTCGAGTCTCTATCCGGACTCTCATGAAGATGCTGGGGCTCATGTCAGCAGCTGCGGACGCAGTCCCTTGGGCGTTATGGCACCTCCGTCCTCTTCAGTCGGAGGTCTTACACTTATGGAACGGCAGCCCTGCGGGGCTAGATTCCTTGTGCTCCCTGTCCGGTCAAACCCGGAATTCCCTCAGATGGTGGTTTCGGCTACCACCAGGGAAGTCTATGACCCAACCAGCTTGGCTCATATTGACTACAGACGCATCCCTTGTAGGCTGGGGCGCTCACCTGGACGGATCCCCAGTACAGGGATCTTGGTCTCCTCTGGAGCGGCGTCTCTCTTCCAATCTTCGCGAGATGCGAGCTATCCGGCTAGCCCTCCTTCACTTCGCCCCTCAGATCCGGGGCAAAGCAGTGAAAGTCCAGTCAGACAATATGACTGCGGTTCTCTACATAAACAAGCAGGGAGGCACAAGATCATTGCCCCTTCTGTCAGAGATTGGGGTAATTCTTCGGTGGGCAGAGACGAACCTTTCCCATCTATCTGCCACTCATATTCGAGGCTCCCTCAATATGATAGCGGACCGCTTAAGTCGAGGATTACCGACCATGGAGTGGTCTCTGCATCCGGAGATCTTCAGGCAGTTAGTTCACAGATGGGGTATGCCAGAGGTGGATCTCATGGCAACCAGGTTCAACGCCAAGGTGCTGAGGTTCTGTTCCCTGTATAGGGAAGACAACCCCCTGGCGATAGATGCTCTGTCGATACCGTGGAGGTTCAGGCTGGCGTACATCTTCCCTCCGTTTTCCATGATACCGAGGGTATTGATGAAAATCCGTCAGGATCAGGCCATCGGTAATAGCTATCATACCGTTCTGGCCCAGGAGATCCTGGTTTACCCAACTCATTCAGATGAGTCGGGGACAATACTGGAGACTCCCTCCGGAGCAGACCCTGGTGTCGTGGGACACTCACCTCTGCCTAGATCTGCACAGGTTCATCCTGACAGCCTGGAGGTTGATCAGTCCCTTCCCAATATAGAAGGGCTTTCCGAGTCGGTCCTGAGAACTTTGTCGCATTCCAGAGCAGAGTCTACAAAGAAGGCCTACTCCAGGATCATGAGAATCTTTGTGTCATAGTGTGATTCCAAACAGGTGGCGTCTGCAGATCCGCCCCTTCCTGCGATACTACAATTCCTTCAAGATGGATTAGATAGAGGTCTTTCTCCAGCTACCTTGAAGGTACAGATTTGTGCCATCTCGGCCTGTCTCAACAGGCCACATTCTCGGGACCCACTCATCAAACGCTTCCTGAAGGGAGCTGAAAGACTAAAGCCTACTATACTGAAACCTATTCCCCAGTGGGATCTTTCAGTAGTGCTCAGGGGGCTAGCATCTCCCCCCTTCGAGCCATTGGAGGAGGTGGAATTCAGATTTTTTACTTTAACCACCTCCGGACCGCTGTACGCAGATTCGCGTTCCGGAGGTGGCAGCGCTGCGCACAATCACGCATATACGCGTCATCTCGCGAGATTTAGCTCCAAGCCGGCCCGCGCATGCGCATCGCGGGCCGGCAAAATTCAAAGAAGAAGTTCGTCACCAGCCTGCCAGCAACGATCATTGGCTGGCAGGCTGGCGATTTTTAAAAAATCCAATCCAAAGTCATATAACAGATCATATTAGTAAATATGATCTGTTTTATGGCTTCTCTGCTCCTCTGCTGGTCCTTTTCGTCGGTTGGATCCAGCAGAGAAGCAGACTGAACTGTAAGTACACCAAACACTTCACTGTAGCCCCTGATCACCCCCCTGCACCCCAATTAACCCTTTGATCACCCCTTTGATCGCTCCTGTCAATCACCAGTGAAAGGAAAAAAAGTGATCAGTGTAAACTGTCACTTTTTTTTTTTCACTAGTATTGGCTGTTAGGTTTTAGGGATAGTTTAGGCCCCTTGGTTAGGTAGTTAGCGTGAGTTAGCGCCCAGCCCACCGCACCGCAGTCACTTTTATTCGCTGAATAGCGTATCGCTAATCAGCATTTGTACTTTTATAGTATCTGTAAGTGATCAAAACTGATCACGGTCAGATCTATAATAGTATTAGTGTCACTTTAGTTCGCCCTCCACCCAAAACGCAGTGTTTGCCCGATCAGGCCTGATCGGTCGCCCACACGTGCGTTCACCCACGCCCGCCCCACCGCAGTGACAAAAAATATATATTTTTTGATCACTGCACATTCATTTTACACGCACTGCGGCGATAAAAAAATCAGTTTTGATATTTTTTATCAACCGCAGCGGCCTCCGGTACTTCGCTAGCCTCCCCTTTGTAAGACAGGCTTGCTTTTTTTCTTGGGTAGTCTCAGGGAATACCCCTAAATTTAGTAGTCCAAATGTCAAACAGGGGGTATTCTACTGAAGAGGCCTACAGGATTCTGACCCAGTCGGATGAGGAGTGGGAACCCTCATCTGATGAATCTAGCGGGTCAGAATATGAACCTGTGGAAAGCAGTGGCTCTCTGACCCAAAGTTCGGACGAGGAGGTGGAGGTCCCTGGCAGCACCAGGCGTACCCGGCCCCGTGTCGCTAGACCACAGGTTATGCAGGATCCGCTTCAAGAGCAGCAGAGTGGGGCTGTCGCTGCCGGATCACGTGGTGAGGCATACACCAGCAGCGCAGCCCTCCCTGGACCTAGTACCAGCACTGCCGTACAACATGGTGACGTGGCGAGCACCAGAAGGGCAGTTGAAGCTGGTACGGTGGCACGTGCACTAGTTACCCCGTCGCAGCCACCGCACAGACAGGCCCGTAGAGCCTCTAGAATCCCTGAGGTGCTGGCAAACCCTGATTGGCAGTCACCAACTTCAGCCGCACCTGTAGTTCCCCCTTTCACCGCCCAGTCTGGAGTTCGGGTTGAGACGGCTCAAATCGGTTCGGCCCTGGGATTTTTTGAGCTGTTCTTGACTGCGAAGCTCTTGGACTTAGTCGTGGCAGAGACCAACCAGTATGCCACACAATTTATATCCGCCAACCCGGGAAGCTTTTATGCCCAGCCTTTCCGGTGGAAACCAGTCCAAGTTTCCGAACTTAAAATTTTTTTGGGCCTTCTCCTCAACATGGGCCTGACAAAAAAGCATGAATTGCGGTCATATTGGTCAACGCACCCGATTCATCACATGCCCATGTTCTCTGCTGCTATGTCCAGGGCACGATTTGAGGCCATCCTCCGTTTCCTGCATTTTAGCGACAACACCACCTCCCGTCCCAGAGGCCACCCAGCTTTTGACCAGCTCCACAAAATTCGGCCCCTCATAGACCATTTCAACCAGAAATTTGCAGATTTGTATACCCCCGAGCAAAACATCTGCGTAGACGAGTCCCTAATACATTTTACCGGGCGCCTTGGCTTCAAATAGTACATCCCAAGCAAGCGTGCCCGGTATGGGGTCAAATTGTATAAGCTCTGTGAAAGGGCCACAGGCTATACCCACAAATTTCGGATCTATGAGGGAAAAGATCAGACCCTGGAGCCGGTCGGTTGCCCTGACTACCTGGGGAGCAGTGGGAAGACAGTCTGGGACTTGGTGTCACCCTTATTCGGCAAGGGGTACCATCTTTATGTGGACAATTTTTACACAAGTGTGGCCCTCTTTAGGCATTTGTTTCTAGAACGGATTTGCGCCTGTGGCACCGCGCGAACTAGTCGCGTGGGCTTCCCCCAACGGCTTGTAACCACCCGTCTTGCAAGGGGGGAGAGGGCTGCCTTGTGTAACGAAGAACTGCTCGCGGTGAAATGGAGAGACAAGCGTGACGTTTACATGCTCTCCTCCATTCACGCAGACACGACAATCCAAATTGAGCGAGCAACCCGTGTCATTGAAAAGCCCCTCTGTGTCCACGACTATAATGCGCTCATGGGAGGGGTGGACTTCAATGACCAGATGTTGTCTCCGTATTTAGTTTCCCGCAGAACCAGACACTGGTATAAGAAGGTGTCTGTATATTTAATTCAATTGGCGCTGTACAATAGTTTTGTTCTCTACAGTAAGGCTGGGAGAACACGATCTTTCCTCAAATTCCAGGAAGAGATCATCGAGAACCTCCTTTACCCAGGAGGTTCCGTGGCCCCATCCACCAGTGTAGTTAGCCGTCTACACGAGCGACATTTCCCCAGTGTCGTTCCTGGTACCTCAACCCAACCGTCACCCCGAAAAAGATGTCGTGTCTGTAGCAGGAGTGGAATAAGGCGTGACACCCGCTATTTCTGTCCTGACTGTCCTGACCACCCTGCCCTATGCTTTGGTGAGTGTTTCCGGAAGTACCACACACAGGTACACCTAGCATAGGGATTGCATCTCACAGGACAGGCACACAGGGCTATTAGGGCCCTTTTACTCTCAGCTGCTGCAAACCTCTCCTTTCACCTGGGATAAAGTGCATAACGTACTTCGCCACATCTTTGGGCGATTTGCGCTTTGCACATTGTCCCATGGGGAAGGAGAGGTTTGTTCTATAAAGGTAAAAAAAACTAAACAAAAAAAAAATTACCGGTAAGTAAAAAAGTTAAAAAAAGTTAATATGTTCTGTTCTAAAGTTAATAAAGTTATTGCTTTGCGGCCTGGTTTTTTCTTTTTTGTTTTGTTTTTTTTACCTTTCAGGTGGACCAACCGATCGACTAGCTGCAGCACTGATGTGCATTCGGACAGAAGCATTGCGCTGCTGTCAGATTACACGCAAGTCGGTGTATGCGGCGCTGCAAGACGAGATTTCTCCTCTGCAGTAAAAGATATGTTTGCCGAGGCATATGAGCTGAGGAGGTGGCGGTGTTCATATACTTTGGCAAACACTTTGTATATATAAAAAAAAAAATCCCGGCAATGATTTATTCATCCACATCGATTGATGTGAATGGAGAAATCTGGTTTGCCAGGGCATACGAGCTGAAGTGGGTATGGATGTTGGGCGGAGCTCCTATGTCCTGGCAGACGCCTTTCCCCTCCTTTGCCTTTTTTTGGCAGAGATTTTTTCATCCACATTGATCGATGCGAATGAAGAAATCTGTGCCGTTCATTTTTTTCTTTCAGCCCAGAGGCTGAACGGAAAAAAAAAATCTCATTACCCGTATGCTCAATATAAGGAGAATAGCAGAAACTCCTAATGCTGGGCATACATGTAATGATTGCGGAGACCCTCAAATGCCAGGGCAGTACAAACACCCCACAAATAACACCATTTTGGAAAGAAGACACCCCAAGGTATTCGCTGAGGGGCATATTGAGTCCATGAAAGATTGAAATTTTTGTCCCAAGTTAGCGGAAAGGGAGACTTTGTGAGAACAAAATCAAAAAAATCAATTTCCGCTAACTTGTGCCAAAATTTTTTTTTTTCAATGAACTCGCCATGCCCCTCATTGAATACCTTGGGGTGTCTTCTTTCCAAAATGGGGTCACATGTGGGGTATTTATACTGCCCTGGCATTTTAGGGGCCCCAAAGCGTGAGAAGAAGTCTGGTATCCAAATGTCTAAAAATGCCCTCCTAAAAGGAATTTGGGCCCCTTTGCCCACCTAGGCTGCAAAAAAGTGTCACACATCTGGTATCTCTGTATTCAGGAGAAGTTGAGGAATGTGTTTTGGGGTGTCTTTTTACATATACCCATGCTGGGTGAGATAAATATCTTGGTCAAATGCCAACTTTGTATAAAAAAATGGGAAAAGTTGTCTTTTGCCAAGATATTTCTCTCACCCAGCATGGGTATATGTAAAATGACACCACAAAACACATTCCCCACCTTCTCCTGAGTACGGAGATACCAGATGTGTGACACTTTTTTGCAGCCTAGGTGGGCAAAGGGGCCCACATTCCAAAGAGCACCTTTCGGATTTCACAGGTCATTTACCTACTTACCACACATTAGGGCCCCTGGAAAATGCCAGGGCAGTATAACTACCCCACAAGTGACCCCATTTTGGAAAGAAGACACCCCAAGGTATTCCGTGAGGGGCATGGCAAGTTCCTGGAATTTTTTATTTTTTGTCACAAGTTAGTGGAAAATGATGATTTTTTTTTATTTATTTTTTCCATACAAAGTCTCATATTCCACTAACTTGTGACAAAAAATAAAAACTTCCATGAACTCACTATGCCCATCAGCGAATACCTTGGGGTCTCTTCTTTCCAAAATGGGGTCACTTGTGGGGTAGTTATACTGCCCTGGCATTCTAGGGGCCCAAATGTGTGGTAAGGAGTTTGAAATCAAATTCTGTAAAAAATGACCTGTGAAATCCGAAAGGTGCTCTTTGGAATATGGGCCCCTTTGCCCACCTAGGCTGCAAAAAAGTGTCACACATCTGGTATCTCCGTACTCAGGAGAAGGTGGGGAATGTGTTTTGGGGTGTCATTTTACATATACCCATGCTGGGTGAGAGAAATATCTTGGCAAAAGACAACTTTTCCCATTTTTTTATACAAAGTTGGCATTTGACCATGATATTTATCTCACCCAGCATTGGTATATGTAAAAAGACACCCCAAAACACATTCCTCAACTTCTCCTGAGTACAGAGATACCAGTTGTGTGACACTTTTTTGCAGCTTAGGTGGGCAAAGGGGCCCACATTCCAAAGAGCACCTTTCGGATTTCACAGGTCATTTTTTACTGAATTTGATTTCAAACTCCTTACCACACATTTGGGCCCCTAGAATGCCAGGGCAGTATAACTACCCCACAAGTGACCCCATTTTGGAAAGAAGAGACCCCAAGGTATTCGCTGATGGGCATAGTGAGTTCATGGAAGTTTTTATTTTTTGTCACAAGTTAGTGGAATATGAGACTTTGTATGAAAAAAAAAAAAAATAAATCAGCATTTTCCACTAACTTGTGACAAAAAATAAAAAATTCTAGGAACTCGCCATGCCCCTCACGGAATACCTTGGGGTGTCTTCTTTCCAAAATGGGGTCACTTGTGGGGTAGTTATACTGCCCTGGCATTCTAGGGGCCCAAATGTGTGGTAAGGAGTTTGAAATCAAATTCTGTAAAAAATGACCTGTGAAATCCGAAAGGTGCTCTTTGGAATATGGGCCTCTTTGCTTACCTAGGCTGCAAAAAAGTGTCACACATCTGGTATCTCCGTACTCAGGAGAAGGTGGGGAATGTGTTTTGGGGTGTCATTTTACATATACCCATGCTGGGTGAGAGAAATATCTTGGCAAAAGACAACTTTTCCCATTTTTTTATACAAAGTTGGCATTTGACCAAGATATTTATCTCACCCAGCATGGGTATATGTAAAAAGACACCCCAAAACACATTCCTCAACTTCTCCTGAGTACGGAGATACCAGATGTGTGACACTTTTTTGCAGCCTAGGTGGGCAAAGGGGCCCACATTCCAAAGAGCACCTTTCGGATTTCACAGGTCATTTTTTACTGAATTTGATTTCAAACTCCTTACCACACATTTGGGCCCCTAGAATGCCAGGGCAGTATAACTACCCCACAAGTGACCCCATTTTGGAAAGAAGAGACCCCAAGGTATTCGCTGATGGGCATAGTGAGTTCATGGAAGTTTTTATTTTTTGTCACAAGTTAGTTGAATATGAGACTTTGTATGAAAAAAAAAAAAAAAAATCATCATTTTCCACTAACTTGTGACAAAAAATAAAAAATTCTAGGAACTCGCCATGCCCCTCACGGAATACCTTGGGGTGTCTTCTTTCCAAAATGGGGTCACTTGTGGGGTAGTTAAACTGCCCTGGCATTCTAGGGGCCCAAATGTGTGGTAAGGAGTTTGAAATCAAATTCTGTAAAAAATGACCTGTGAAATTCGAAAGGTGCTCTTTGGAATATGGGCCCCTTTGCCCACCTAGGCTGCAAAAAGTGTCACACATCTGGTATCTCTGTATTCAGGAGAAGTTGAGGAATGTGTTTTGGGGTGTCTTTTTACATATACCCATGCTGGGTGAGATAAATATCTTGGTCAAATGCCAACTTTGTATAAAAAAATGGGAAAAGTTGTCTTTTGCCAAGATATTTCTCTCACCCAGCATGGGTATATATAAAATGACACCCCAAAACACATTCCCCACCTTCTCCTGAGTACGGAGATACCAGATGTGTGACACTTTTTTGCAGCCTAGGTGGGCAAAGGGGCCCATATTCCAAAGAGCACCTTTCGGATTTCACAGGTCATTTTTTACAGAATTTGATTTCAAACTCCTTACCACACATTTGGGCCCCTAGAATGCCAGGGCAGTATAACTACCCCACAAGTGACCCCATTTTGGAAAGAAGAGACCCCAAGGTATTCGCTGATGGGCATAGTGAGTTCATAGAACTTTTTATTTTTTGTCACAAGTTAGTGGAATATGAGACTTTGTAAGAAAAAAAAAAAAATAATCATCATTTTCCGCTAACTTGTGACAAAAAATAAAAAGTTCTATGAACTCACTATGCCCATCAGCGAATACCTTAGGGTGTGTACTTTCCGAAATGGGGTCATTTGTGGGGTGTTTGTACTGTCTGGGCATTGTAGAACCTCAGGAAACATGACAGGTGCTCAGAAAGTCAGAGCTGCTTCAAAAAGCGGAAATTCACATTTTTGTACCATAGTTTGTAAACGCTATAACTTTTACCCAAACCATTTTTTTTTTTACCCAAACATTTTTTTTTTATCAAAGACATGTAGAACAATAAATTTAGAGCAAAATTTATATATGGATCTCGTTTTTTTTGCAAAATTTTACAACTGAAAGTGAAAAATGTCATTTTTTTGCAAAAAAATCGTTAAATTTCAATTAATAACAAAAAAAGTAAAAATGTCAGCAGCAAAGAAATACCACCAAATGAAAGCTCTATTAGTGAGAAGAAAAGGAGGTAAAATTCATTTGGGTGGTAAGTTGCATGACCGAGCAATAAACGCTGAAAGTAGTGTAGGTCAGAAGTGTAAAAAGTGGCCTGGTCTTTCAGGGTGTTTAAGCACTGGGGGCTGAGGTGGTTAAAGATGGTTTTTCTTCTGGCTGTAGCTTCAGCCAAAAGGATCTCTGAATTGCAGGCTTTCTCTGCAATTCACCCTTACATTATCTTCCTACAGGACTCCTGAAGTTTTTACCCTACTTCAGGCCTAAGGTGCCTACCTTCCAAAATATCAACCAGGTAATCTCTTTACCAGTTTTGTTTTCAGCCTCCTCCTCTGATACTCCAGCAAGAGACCCGCTGGATATTTCAAGGTGCCTCCAGGTCTATGTGGATAGATCCAGAGAATTCAGGATAGATGAAAATCTCCTTATCCTGTTTGCCGGTAAGTCTAAAGGCCGTAAAGCGTCTAAAGCTACCATTAGTCGCTGGATCAAGGAGGCCATTAGGGAGGCTTTCGTCTCCCAATCCCTAGATCCTCCGGAGTTTGTGAGAGCCCATTCTACTAGGGCTGTCTCCACCTCTGTTGCGGAGAGAAGACTTCTTCCCTTAGAGTTGATCTGTAAGGCGGCCTCCTGGAGCTCTGAGTCAACCTTCATCTCCCATTATAGGATAGATGCTAGGATGGCAGAGTTTTCGGCTTTTGGGCAGACAGTTCTTAGTTCTGCCAGGCATGAGTACCCTCCCTAGGGGATTCTTCTTGCTATCTCCCCATCTGTGCTGCTGGTAGGACGTAAGGGAATCGTTAATTTCTAACGATAATTTGTTTTCCCTTAGTCCTAACAGCAGCACACAAATATCCCACCCTAAATACATTATGCTTCAGGGAGCTGAAGATCGTTTATTGGTTCTTGGGCTCATTAAAAATTCCGCCGGTCCTACCAGTCCACAGGGGCAGTTAACCCCATCTGTGCTGCTGTTAGGACTAAGGGAAAACAAATTATCGTTAGAAATTAACGATTCCTCAACTCCAGTCCTCAGGGCTCACCTACCAGTCATGATTTGAGAATTTCCCACAGAATGAATACCTGTGGTAAGTCCTGATGCACTGACATTAATTATTTTACCTGCTCTATTTTAAGGAAATCCTGAAAACATGACCGGCAGGTGGGCCCTGAGGACTGGAGTTGAGGAACCCTGCTATAACAGACAGAATGTGGTAGAAAAAGTCCCTACATTTCCTAAACCGTGTGCAATGAAGGGCAATGAAGATGGATTTGCCATGATCGTGTGTACCTACAGAGAAAATGTATCTATATAGCATTTATAGCACCTCAATAAAATGCAATATTCAATAAACTTCACAGTACAAGATGGCATATAATTCCTGCTAATCTAGCAAAGATAGTCCTAATGTCAAACTAGCAGGGACCAATGAGGAAACCTAAAAAAGCCTGGGGGTATGGCAACTTTCCTGAGTTACTCACCCTAAGGACTAGTTCCCAGCTGAACATCTTGAGTTATCATCATATTGGAGCGATTTATGAAGACTGCTGATTCATATGGTAGAACTGATTTTAATTGGATTAAAATAACCCAAATTTATAAAAAAATATGTAAGCTTCTTAAAAATATACATTTTCAAACCAGCACCTGGATCTGAATACTTTTGTAATTGCATGTAATTAAAAATTTAGAATAGGCACAGAGTTATTCACTGAAATCTATCTGTATAGCGCCACCTGCTGTTTGCTCTTTTTTTAATTTCTATGTCCTGTCCACTGAGATGGAAGCACATGCTTGGGTCCATCCTTCAACTGCCACCAGCTGCAGTGGAAAGGACACACCCCTAAAATGCCAGCTAGAAATAAATCTAGAAGAACAATTGGAGCAATGAATGTGGAGATCTCTGGATCCATGTGAGGTACAGGTCTGGTTCTAGCTTTGTTAGAAAGAGATTGTCATGTACTATATGATATCTGATTTTCATTTTTTACATCAATCATGGGATAACACCTTTAATAAATTTTATGCATTTGGTCTGCTTTAAAGTCAGAAGCCATTGATAATTTTGCTGAAGCTTTGCAGAATTCCAGCCCATCTGTCCTGCACCTGTAGACTCCTCAATGTTGAATTACTGATGCACCACAACCACTTGACTCTTCACCCTGCAGCAGTGCTTTCACCAGTGGCCCAGAACTGTGACAATCTAGTGTCCTTTCGTTTCAAGTCAGTGTAAATATCAGAATGTTTCAGTTAAAATGTATTTATAGAGCAATAAAAAATACAATAAATTTAGGATTTTCCAAAACTCCCAAGTCTTTGACCTGCTGCAACTGATAGGAATTTAAGAGCTATCAGACTGATAGACTAGAAAGGAGGAAAGCTTTGACTAGGACTCAAGCCAAAGATTGGCATGGTCAAAGATTGCAGTGTAGTTGCAACCCACAAATTCCTGACACCCAACCATACCTGCTGGATTTCTTACAATTTGTCAGGGCATGGAAACTTATTGACCCGATTCACTCCTATTAGTTGTGATGCAGGCAGGACTACACTGCGTTGGCCAGTCCCTATATGTAACCCAAGCCTTGAATGCGTTTTCCAATGCGGACAATAATAGGATATGTTCTATTTTTTTGTGTAACAGAAATATGGAAACGGAATGCACACGGACTAACTTCCGTTTTTTTTGCAGACCCAAAGAAATGAATGGTTCCGTATAGGGTCCGCAAAAAAAAAAACGGAACAGACAAGGAAAGAAAATACGTTCGTGTGCATGAGGCCTAAAGCTAAATGAGTACCTTAGAAGGCATGTTTTAATTCTCATTTCTCCCATGCAGCCCAGCAAGGAGGAGGAGGAAGCTGCTGTGCCCCACGTGACTGGGAAGAACATCGCTGGCCCGGTAAGACATTTTTTATGAATTGCAATTAGAAAGTTGTTGCACACAGCAATGGGGTAATAATGGAAAATAAATGTTAATTCTTGTAACACCTCTTTAAGGATTGTCCAGGATTAGAAAAAAAAAATACTTTTTTATTTCTCCAGAAACAGTGACACTCTTGACCATGAGCTGTGTCTAATAGTGTGAATAGTACGTGGGTTCTCCGGTTTCCTCCAACACTCCAAAGACATACTGATAGGGACTAGAGATGAGCGAAGTTTTGGAAAATTCGATTCGGCTGCTTCGCCAAAATTTACATTTGCTTTGTGATGAATGACTTCGCCACGAAGTGCATTTTTTTTGTAAGTAGCGGGTGCAATGACAGGGAGCTGTGATAGCGCCGCTACCCATCATTGTACCCTTTTGATGCCGCTTTCATACTGAGAGTAAAAATAGTGTAAAATTAACACTTAACGTTTCCTTTTTCTCGTGACGGGCCGGCCGTCGCCATCTTGCTTGAAGATCTTGCGCGGCCCAAGATGACATTGTCACGTGGGCTGGCGTGGTGACATCATACGTCACCACGCACGGGATTTCGGCTGAGATCTTCAATCAAGATGGCGGTGCCCGGCCCGTCGCGAGCAAATGGAGGAGGTAAATTTGATTTTCAGGTTAAATCGATTCGCTACCAGGAAGCACAAGGAAATTCGGCTTTGCGGCGAATCAAATGTATCCTGGAATTTGGATCGAATTCCACTTTGTTGGATTCAATTCTCTTATCTCTAATAGGGACTTTAGATTGTGAGCCCCATTGGGGACAGTGTGATGCTAATGTCTGTAAAGCGCTGCAGAATATAATACCACTATATAAGCGAGTATAATAAATAAATAATAATACTGAGCTGAGATACCAGGATTTTTCTAATGACAACAAGTTTATTGGTTGAGAGGACTAAGAGGATTCTGAAAGGCAGCATGCCTTAGAGTAGAGTCACATCACTGTTTCTTTATCCGTTCTGATCCATCAGAAGAACAGAAAATAAAAAACATCCTGTATTTTAGGCATCCATTATGCTCATTTTGCATCCCTTTTAGCCATTTCCATCTGAACCATAATTTTAGATGGAAGAAAAAGTCCTTCATGAAGGGCGTTTTCTTCTATCTAATATGAGAGATCTCAGATGGAAATGGTGAAAATGAATGCCAAATAAGCATAATGGATGCTCAAAATAAAGGATGTTTTTTTTCCCCTGTTCTTCTGACGGATGAGAAGAACACAAAATGAAATGGTGATGTGAACGTTCTCTCACATGGGTAGCACTGAAAGGAAAGTGAAGTATGATGGTAGGGCTAAAAGCACATCAATTGCATTCGCTATGCTTTCTTTTTTCTTGCAGGTGTAATACCTAACTGAAACACTAGAGGACACCTGACCTTTAATAATGGAGTGAAGTGCAGCTATTGTTACAAGGCAGTAATGAATGATAATAAAAACCCAGTGACAATGAAGTAAAACCATTTCAGGATATTTTTTATTATATTAACATTAATCATTTTTCTTTATGTTACAATGAAGATGACAAACGGAGGAAAAATCTAACATGGTGCTGTAATTGCGCATAATGTAAAGAAAGCCCCAACAGGCAGAGTGGCTTTAGTGTATAGGTGAGAATTATCTGTATTAATCACATTGTGGGTGTCTGTATAATAGCTAATATCCTTTCTGGACTTTATTAAAGTAGAATTCTGTCTTCTGACTGTATTAAAACCTGCCGGGTAGTTGTGATCAAATCTTTAGGTTTTCTTTAGATATGATACTAATCTCAATGGACGCCTTATAGCCAATGCTCAGACCCAAACTGATCTGTCATGTCCGAGGTGCCACCCAACAAATATTATTCTCTGATTGTGGCGCTCCCATTACCTGCTGATATAAGATCTAGATCCCAGGAGGTCCTTAGACATTGCAGTAAAATCAAAAAGATAAGTTTACTTGTTCCCATCCAAATGATTCATTCTTGGCCACTTATGTACTAAGGTAACTACAGAATGCCTGGCCTAGCACCCTTTCAGACTTGCTGTATAGAGGTGACACAGACAGGGGTAATTTATTGGACACAATGCAGGGTTTCTTTGCTTCTAGAGGGGCCTCCGATTTATTGCTCTAGACACAGTGCAGCATTAGGCCTCCCAAGCAGCAGAGATGCAACATAAATATCATTTCCAAAGAAAGGCGTTCTGGGTCCTTTGTGTGTCTTGTTTTCCGCCTCCATTGAGGGAATTCCTGTCCTGGCTCCAGGCAAACTTGAAGAACTATACAAACATAGAAATGCTTGGATTATATAATGTGGTATTACTTTTCAGGTTCATTACTGGCTGGAGACATTATGCATACAAGGGCTGTCCAGCTTGCAGTGCCATATCTGTCCGTGGGCTGTGTCTGGTGAAGGTGGCAAAACTGCAATGCCATTCACAGCTCATGGGAATATCTGCAAAATACAAAGGACGCTGATCCATTGTTAAATCCTGGATAACCACTTCAGTCGTTGTCCTATAAAGCATTTTGCAGCATTCTAACATATTAAATATTACTTTTCTTTTATATTTATTTGAAGAGTAAAATTATTAAATAAATAAATAAATACATTTCTGTTCCTTACCTTATTTAAAGGGCATCTGTCAGCAGATTTGTACCTATGACACTGGCCATAGAATGCGTCCGTTCACTGATCATAAGCAGAAGTATTAAAGGGCATCTGATTTGTACCTATGACACTGGCTGACCTGTTACATGTGAACTTGGCAGCTGAAGGCATCTGTGTTGGTCCCATGTACATATGTGCCCGCGTTGCTGAGGAACATGATGTTTTATTATATGCAAATGAGCCTCTAGGAGCAATGTGGGCGTTGCCATTACACCTAGAGGCTCTGCTCTCTCTGCAACTGCCGCACACTCTGCACTTTGATTGACAGGACCAGGCAGTGTAAACATCATCACGCCTGACCCTGTTAATAAAACTGCACATATGAACATGGGACCAACACAGATGCCTTCAGCTGCCAAGCGCACATGGAACAGGTCAGCCAGTGTCATGGGTACAAATCTGCTGACAGATGCCCTTTAATACCTCTGCTTATGGTCAGTGAATGGATGCATTCTGATTATCCTTCAGAGGCTGGTTCAATGTCTGCAGGCAGCTTGCTCTAATAGATTGTATTGTATGTGTCTTTACATCAGACAATGTACAGTGATGAATACATACCCCACCCTATGCAGTCTCAGGTTAGTAAGAGGGTAACTTCCTAGACATATTGTCAAATATGGCTTACAGCTGTTTCCTGGGATTAAATATTGATAAACTATTCTCAGGAATCAGGATAGGTAATTAAAGAAGTTATCCGATAATGATGGCCTATCCACAGTAAAGGTCATCACTATTGTAGTGTCCCACTAGGTAAATGTGGGCACTACACAAGGGTCAATTGGTCCACGTTGCTCTCCACCTCCTGTGGGACAGTGGCAGTGTATTTCACAGTACATTTTAATGCATTTTAATATGTATTTATGCGTATTTTCCTGTGAGATGTGTAGCAGGCCTATTCGGGTGTAGTTCATCATCCTAGGCACTAGAGGGAGCTAGGGAACACCTAGTATATATACTTAGACCCAGACAGGGAGGAGTTAGTCTGTGTAGTCAGGAGTCTGTATTGAGACAGAAGGGAGTGTGCACCTTAGCCAGAGAGAAGCTGAGGGCCACATCCTGACATGCAGCTAGACAGCCCAGGCTTCTAGTTGACACCAGGAGGCCAGGGAGAGTGGACCAGCCTGCCTGAGGATATTGAGCCAGAGTTAGCTCAGAAGATTATCACCAGGGGAAGAGTTGCCTCCTGAGAAACCAAGTTCTTATAAGCAGAGCCAGTATTCCAATTAGACAAGTAAGCTGAAGGGCAGAAGGATTCACCCAAAGCAAGGATATATACCTGAGGAAGTTTGATACCAAGGATAAAGCCAGCATTAGGGCATACGGGCCTTGGGATAGAAACAGCCAGGAGTTCTGAGGAATAGTGGACAGGATTTCTGAGGAAGAGTGCAGCCTGGTCTGTGAGTGTTGTTTTTACCCTCTGAGTATCTTGCAAAGAACATTGTACCTGCCATTGATGTGAAAGCCTGCTTTATACTGCTGCATTACCTGGAACTTTACAACAGTCTGTATAAAGTTAACTGTTTCCAGTAAAGGAAGTTTTGGTTCACCATAACAGCGTGTTCCTCACTTATTACCACTATCCATCGGTGTGCCACCGTTACAGGCACTGGCATCACGAACCTTAAAGAGACCTTGCCCTAGGCACATTGAACATCTGCAACATCCAGGGCACCTCACCCATCATCAGGCCTGGTCCCTATATACAGAGAGTGCTCCAGAGGTCTCCTGTGCCAGCCTCTTCATCACTGCTGTACGCTTGCCCAGGCTCTCCCTACAAACTGTGAGTAACCCTCGTATGCCTATTAACCGTGACCTCACATCGCAATACCCTGCAGGGCTGCGTACTGCACTATCACATCGGCAGGGGTCGTTTAGTGGGACTGAGCTGCAACTAGGTCATGTGACCGATGTACAGTGATGTCAGTGGCCTAGGAAGAAGGGTGGTGCTCACAGAGCGCCAGGCCTCTTCTAACAGCTGATCAGCGGGGGTCCCGGGAGTTGGACCCCCACCGATCTGGTATTGATTACCTGTCCAGATGATAGGTCATCAATAGTAATTCCCAGATAACCCCTTTAATATTGGATCATTTGAGGTCCGTGGGAGTTTACCTCTTGGGACCCAGGCCAGTCAGCTATTTGAAGGGGCAGCAGCACTTGTAGTTTACCAAGCACAGCACCTGGCAGAGAAGGTGAACAGCACCCAGCATGCTAAAAAAAATTGTGACTGCTTGTGTTCGGTTGGATACGTTAAGGTATTTTGCACTGTATATATAGTTTCTCCATACAGAATACAGTCATTGACTATATTTGAGTTAGCAAGATAATATGTGTGTGCTTTCAGGGAAATGTGTCAACTATCATTTTTTCTGCCCGTTAGAACCAGATAGAGACACATATCCTTTTTTCTAATCTGTTTTTATTTAATGGGTTGAAAATTTTGTACAACTTAATTTGATCAATCACAGAAAAAATGCACCAAACGGATATGCCACTGACTATACTGGCTAGTCATAAATGCAGATATTAAAAGCTGAGACTTTCGCCAATATATTCCTGTCAGGAAAATATCGGAGCCGATCATTGCACCACGTCACGGTCACTCAGCATGAAAGTCTCAGCTTTTAATATCTGCATTTATGACTAGCCAGTATAGTCAGTGGCATATCCGTTTGGTGCATTTTTTCTGTGATTTATATGATTGTATTTACATCCGCACAATGCTCCGTTTTGTGTAGGATGCCCTTGTGGTGCATGTGGACCGCACCGACATCCTCCACCGTATGCATTTTTTGCTGGGGATAGTCGTTTGCTGCGGTCCACATGCGGTGGGGCTGCTCCCCCAATGTAAAACACGCTACAGTGTTAGGGGTTGAGCCGCTCCTCCAGTATTGCCACTATATTTCTGTGTGTTTGTCTTGTTTTATATGTAGTGTATGTGCCGTTACCTGGCATTCAAACACTCTTTTGCACCTGGTGACCTCCATCACAGGGTCTGATATGGGTGTGGTTTGCAGTCTTGGCTTTGTTCACATTGCACTAGTTGTCCTGCTAGGCGTTTGTGTGGAAGCCTGGCTGCGAGCTGGATTACATCGCCTTCAGACCGTGTTCACACCATAGGTAGCGTAGTGGTAGGACCCTTTGCCATGCTGAGTGACCGTGACGTGGTGCAATGATGGGATCCGATATTTTCCTGACAGGAATATATTGGCGAAAGTCTCAGCTTTTAATATCTGCATTTATGACTAGCCAGTATAGTCAGTGGCATATCCGTTTGGTGCATTTTTTTCTGTGATTTATATGATTGTATTTACATCCGCACAATGCTCCGTTTTGTGTAGGATGCCCTTGTGGTGCATGTGGACCGCACCGACATCCTCCACCGTATGCATTTTTTGCTGGGGATAGTCGTTTGCTGCGGTCCACATGCGGTGGGGCTGCTCCCCCAATGTAAAACACGCTACAGTGTTAGGGGTTGAGCCACTCCTCCAGTATTGCCACTATATTTCTGTGTTTTTTCAACTTAATTTGATCCCCATAATGGCAAAGATTAGAGCTAAAATAGGGATCTGGCTGAGACTTCCCCTATCTAGAGCTGACCGAGTTTCACTGGTCAAAATGGTGATACTACCACAATTTCTTTATGTGCTCAGGAATACACCTATTTGGATACAAGATAAATACTTTAAACTCATGGAAAGAATAATTAATGATTTAATATGGGGAAGAAAACGAGTTCGGATAAAGTTGGAATATTTGTATAAATCATTGGAGTGCGGGGGTTTAAATCTCCCTTACTTTAAAGGGTATTTTATTGCTGCCCAGCTATTGATGTGCTACGAATCAGAAAATAGTGCACTGTTGGGGAAGTTGGTAGGTAGCCACGCTCATAATAACATATTCACTTTGTTGGAATCCGGGCTACTGAAGACCCATGAGCGGGGCTACGGAGAGACTATAAAACTCCTCCTGAAAATGTGGGCTACTACTAGGACATGGTTGAAGGTAAAGGGTTCACTTATATTCACGCCTCTTTGGCACAATGTGTATTTACATAGGTTAGATGATATTGCAGTTGACACATTTTGGCAAAAGAATAAAATTCTCTATATTTCACAGGTAGTTAAGGATAGAGAGATTAAGCCATTTATAGAGATGACACATAATATAGAAAACTTTTCATGGCTTAGATATTTTCAATTGCGTTCAGCACTATTTAGTCTGGACGATAAACTGGTGTTGGATATAGATAGTTCATCTTTCTTGAATGACTGGGTAGGGGGGACACCGTCTAGAATGAAGATTTCAAATATATATAAGCTATTACTCAAGGCACGGTTTAGTGATATACAGTCACCAGGACAAAGAGCGTGGGAGGTGGATTGTCCGAATTTACAATCAGAAGGGTGGGAGAATATTTTTGGGAATCTAGGTTCACTATCCCAGAACTTTAACCATGTTCTAGTACATTTAAATATTTGCCACAGATTATATATCACCCCCTTATGGATGAATAAATGTGGACTAAGAGACACGTCTAACTGCCCTAAATGCGATGCCCCAGGAGCGGACTACCTTCATATGATCTGGACCTGCCCAGAACTCATAAATTATTGGAATACCATTAATAATTTTATTATGTATAAACTAAAAATACGAATCCCTTTTGAACCACAAGTATTCTTGCTTAATGATCTTTCCAAAATAAATAACCATAAGTACCAAAAGATCTTCCTAGGTAGGATACTGATGTTGGCCAGAGTTTTGGTCAGTCGGACCTGGTTTGCTCGATATACTCCAGATGTAAATATATGGATAAATCTAATTGATAAGGTAAAAAACTATGAGAAAATCATGTATAAACAGAGGGAAGCTGATGAGAAGTGGACTAAGATATGGGGTGGTTGGAGGATTTGATTAGATTAGCTGTGATAATTTTTTTTTTGTCGCACCACAGGTAGGGGGAGGGGGGTGGGTAAAAGGGAAGGGAAAAAAAATATTTTCTGTATTCTTTCTTGTATTGTAACTTGTTTGATATATTAATTAATAAAGATAATTACAAAAAAAAAAAATGATTGTAGATGTTTTATTGTATTGTATTTCCTGAACATGATTATGGGGGCTGCCATCTTGCCTGAGCTGTTCTTGAAAAAATTTAGAGACATGCCACATGGACTATTGACACAATGATCGGAAGGGACTGTGTTGACTTGTATGGGAGAGTTTTCTAGGCATGCTCTGTGACCTGTGCAGAGATCGGGAGGGAGTAGATAAGTTGGGATTTCATCCATTGGGAATGGTGGGTCCAGTGGTATCTATATGTTGGTGACATTAGTTATTCTAATCATGCCTGTAATGATAAGCAAATAACTGCAGTAAAGTGATCTGTACAGACCATTATTACAGTAGGTTAGTGGCCAGTACGAAAACTGAAGGACTTTAAATGCACTTTCTTTGCTTTCTAGGGCACATTCATGGGGATGAAAGGGTTAATACAGCCTAACTATTTACTTAATGTATGTTCCACATTTACTAATACTGTCCAAAAGTAAAATCGCATAAACTCAGACAGTCTTAGGGTACGACCCATCAATGCGGCTGGGCAGACCACACCCACCCATACTGCCACTGGTTGCTGTAGGTGGGCCGTGGGCGTGATGGTGAACACCACTTCTGAGACATATTCAAGTGCCCTCCTACATGCTATACATTGTGTAGTGCTTGTGCTTGGTATTGCAGCTCAATCCCATTCTCTTGGATGGACTAAGGTGCACAGAGGCCATGTGCCTGATGAACATGATGTCATAAGCCAAGGAAGAGGCCGCAGTAGTCATCCAACAGTTAACCGTGAAGCGTGTCGGGACTTGGAGTCCCACCTATTAGATATTGGTGACCTATCCGAGCATGCTCAGCTAAACTTGGAAGTCCAAGAGCAATGATGCACACCATTCACCATGGGGTCTCATTCTTGAAACTGAAGTAGGTCCCCGAGGTGGGACCTGCACCTATCAGACATTTATGGTCTATTCTATCGATAAGCCATAAATGTCCAGATGGGGCAACCCCTTTAAAATGCTGAACTTTTCCATACACTTCCTGCCAGAACTTGTCACGGTAGCTTTCCACCACGGTTTGATTCTCCTGTCATATCTCTGTTTACCCCCTGTGTGATGACGTCCCATCCATAGGGAAGACATGTCACGAGTAGTGTTGAGCGCGAATATTCGAAAAGCAAATTTTTATTGCGAATATCGGCACTTCGAGAATTCGCGAATATTTTGAATATAGTGCTATATATTCATAATGACGCATTATCGTTTTTTTTTAACACAGTACACATCAGATGATCATCCCTCCTTTCTACAAGCTTGTGGGCCAATGAGAAGGCTTTGTCTGAGCTTAGCAACATCCCTAGCAACCAATAGGAAAGTTGCCTACCCCTTACTATATAAGAACCTCCCCAGCAGCCATTTTCTAAAGTTTATTGCAGTTATGAAAGAGAGAGCAGTGTCATTGCTGTGCTCTGTGCTATTACATTAGACAGTTAGCTTATATATATAATTCAGATAGTTAGGGGGAGATCGTCAGTGTAGGTTAGGTTGTGATATAGTGTAGGTTCCAGTGCAGGGTGTTAGGTAGTGTAATAGGTTCTGTTGTCCATACATACATACATGCTACAGACATAGTGCTGTCATGTCACAAGTTGCACGTATTGCGAAAAAATATGCGCATCATTCACTGCTAAAAAAATTCGCAAGCACGAATATATTAGAGCACCTGTATTTCGCAGGCATTACACGAATATTACATTGCCGATTTTCGCAGTCAAGAGTATAATCTCGAATTCGCGAATATATGATGAATATTCTACAAAATATTCGCGAAATATCGCAAATTTGAATATTGCCCCTGCCGCTCATCACTAGTCACAAGCCAATCATGGTTCTCTGCACTGACATTGCCATAGTCAACCTGTCACTATAGAAGGCCTTGATTGGACACTTCAGTGATGGAAAAGTAAGATTTCTATTATTTTAATATTTTTGACCCTTTCTCAGAAAGCCCCTTTGTTATAATGTACAGAATGATCTTAATACCGATAGATAAGGCTACTTTCCCATTTGCGGTAGCCTTCCCCCGCTGCCGGATCCATGCTACCGCAAGTCCACTGTACCGCCGGAAGTCCTCTCCGGCCCCATTCACTATAATGGGGCAGGCCGGAGGTCCGGCCGCCGCATGGCAAACAAGCTGCCTCCGGCCCGCCCCCATTATAGTTAATGCGGCAGGAGAGGACTTCCGCTAGAACAGCCTGCCGGAAAAGGCATGTGTAAAAATCACACACTATGTTTATTATGTGGGTGAATACCCAGGTTGTATTAGTAACTGGTTATCAGTACCGTGCAAGTCTCCATACCAGTCACTGTCCTTTCCCTCCTGGAATAATCACACATTTATTTCTTCTACTAGACAATAGTTGTCGAAGGCAGACACCATCAGTTATTGCAGTGGGATGTATAACCCTTTTAGGGCTCATGCACACGAACGTATTTTCTTTCCGTGTCCATTCCGTTTTTTTGTGTCAGACTGTATGCGGAACCATTCATTTCAATGGGTCCGCAAAAAAAACTGAAGATACTCCGTGTGCATTCCGTTTCTGTATGTCCGTATTTCCGTTCCGCAAAAAAAAAAAGAACATGTCCTATTATCGTCCGCATTACGGACAAGGATAGGACTGTTCTATTAGGGATCAGCTGTTCTGTTTCGCAAAATACGGAATGCACAGGAACGTCATCCGTATTTTTTGCGGACCGCAAAATACATACGGTCGTGTGCACAAGCCCTTAGAGCGAGCATGTTCCCATTTCATTGCACCAGGGATTACTTACGTCATCTTCCATCTTGTTGCAGATTACAGAATTATTTATCCTGAACGATCGGTAAGTGGCTGCTCTGATTTTCTTTCTCCTTTGTTTCCTTGACATCTGTGTTTGTCTGACGACTGCACAACCCTGCAATATAAAAAAGGACAGAAAATGATGGACAGAACTTTGCATTGTGGGAAAAAGAATAGGAATATAGACTTCTGTGCCATTGACTGAAATGGATTGCTGGATGCCTATAATTATTAGATAGGGGTGCTGCCCCCTTATTTCTGGACTGGATCTTCATACAGAAAATGTCTTATCTGGTGTAAGGAAAGACACAAGACTTTGTGGGCTCGCCACTAGATTCTGACAATACAGCCGCATCTCTAGGAATAATAGCTCCAGTAAGATGCGGCTCTAGTCAGAGAGTGGGGCCGAATAACAAAAACCAAAATGTGGCCTACGTCCCTCCAAGATGGGACAAGAGGAGCTTGTTTAATCCAGTCCTCAACCCTTTTTATTCCTTCTAAGGGAGAGGGGTGGCAGGACGTCATGTCTGTGACAAGGGTTGGTTCTGGGTTATTTGCTGTCTCCATCAGAAAATGAAATGTTATTGAGCAGCAAACATATTCAGTTGTAAGTTTGACCATTGAATATTGTGATTATACCTTGTAAATTAGGTCATACGCAGACTGAGGATACTCATACATGAGCCTATAGTGCCACTATACTGGCTAGGAGTCCGAATTTTGCCACAAATTGGGACTGAAAAGGTTGTGCTTATGAAATCCCACCCTAAAATGGATGGGCCATCTGGTACAAGGGGCAGGGTTTAAATGTCTAGATTTTTATTCTTCCTAGGCCATGTGACCTCACATTCATATGGCCTAGGCACAGCCCAGTCCCATTTTTTTTTAAAGGGTTTCTGTCACCCCACAAAACTCTTTTTTTTTTTTTTGGATAGTTAGATTCCTTATAGGGCGATATAGGAGAATATAATAGTCTTACTTACTTTCATGCGGCCGATTCTTTATAAAACGAAGTTTTATAATATGTAAATGAGGGCTCTACCAGCAAGTAGGGCGTCTACTTGCTGGTAGCCGCAGCAGAAAACCGCCCCCTCGCCGTGTTGATTGACAGGGCCAGCCGTGATCTCCTCCTCCGGCCGGCCCTGTCAGTAATTCAAAAATTGCGCGCCTCTGGTCATTCGGCGCAGGCGCTCTGAGATGAGGAGGCTCGTCTCCTCAGCACTCCCTCAGTGCGCCTGCGCCGATGACGTCTTCTCTTTCGATGATGTCATCGGCGCAGGCGCACTGAGGGAGTGCTGAGGAGACGACTGGCCCTGTAAGGTACTTTTGATAGTTTATTAAGTGAAATCCAGGTGAAAGGTTCGCTTTAACTGGGACTGTATGTTAGGGCTGAAGGGAGTGTATGTTGGAGGTGGCTGTGGGAGGGAGTGATTTTACTTACATGGGACTAAATGTAAAAGGCAGCTGTGGGAGGGGATTATGTTATTTACATGGGACTGTATGTTGGAGGCGGTTGTGGGAGGGAGTGATGATATTTACATTGGACTGTGTGTCGGAGGGGGCTGGGGGGGCAGGGATGTTATTTACATGGGACTGTGTGTTGGAGGTAGCAGGGGTGGGAGTGATGTTATTTACATGGGACTGAATGTTGTAGGGGGCTGTGGGAGTGATGTTATTTACATGGGTATGAATGTTAGAGGTGGCTGGGGCAGGGTGATGTTATTTACATGGGACTGTATGTTGATGGCGGCTGTGGGAGGGGATGATATTTACATGGGACTGTATGTTGCAGGCAGCTATGGGAGGGAGTGACGTTATTTAAATGGGACAGTATGTTGATGGTGGCTGGAGGAGGGAGTGATGTTATGTACATGGGACTGAATGTTGAGGGGGTGATGTTTAAATGAGATTGCATGTTGGAGGCGGCTGGGTAGGGGATGATATTACTTACATGGGACTGTATTTTGGAGGGGGCTGTAGATATAGAGGCATGTTATTTACATGGGACTGCATATTGGAAGGGGCTAGAGAGATGGTGTGATGTTATTTACATGAGACTCAATAGTGTTGTTGGGCTGCACTCTATGTCCATTTGTTAGGTATAAAGTGGAGTGGGTGTAGTCCCAAATCCAATAATAAGGAAAATACCACTGCACATCCAAATTATGATGCAAGTAAAATGGGGGACATTGTATGTATAGAAGGCACTACTGGTGGGGCATTATATGTACTGGGGAGTAAACTGGGATGATTACCAAGTAGTGGCATAAAAGGAGGCATTAATACTAAATAGGTGTGTTCAATTATGCAGAAATAAGTTGTGGTCAAGAGTCGTCATCATGGTGATCTGTACAGGACTGAGAAAAAAAGAAAAGAGACGACTCCAGCAAGAGGAGACATCACCTGTAAGTCAGTAGGAGTGGGGGCCTAAACTGGATTATTAATGACTAGGTCATGATGCAGCTGTATTATTTTGTCTTTATAAAGTGTTATTATTGGCAATGTTGTTCATATTGTTTTTTGTTATGTGTGTGACCTCTGCTACACCAACTGCGACGACTGTCCCAAAACATACTAACTCGCAACCCCCCCCTCCCCGGTCCGTGGGAAAAATGACTTACGTGAAACCGGTCCCTGGTGCAAAAAAGGTTCGGGACCACTGCTGTAGACTGCACTATACTTGTGCCAAAAATACTGGAAAGGCCAATGGAAACTCTGACATTACCAATGCAACTCATGCAATGGGAAGAATGCCAAAGAAAAGGAAAAGCAAGCACAAAAACCCCTACATAAAAAGTCAAACCATGGCATTACAAACACATTTATACAGTGACGATGAGGGCGGCCGGTTTACCTTTAGAGCAGTCCGCCTGACAATCTTGTTTCCTCCCCAGTGATTTATTCTCCTGTTGTCCGTCCTTTGTGAAACAGCCACATGAGCTCGTCTGCTGAGATCCCTGAACCGGAGCTGTGTTACCATGGCAACAACACCCCAAGTTTGGTCTGTCATCCACACTCTTCTTACTCTGTGGGGTACCTTCATCTTCTGAGCCCTGTTTGCACAAGTGATGTTCTGCTAATAACTGGAGTTCTGAGGAAACAGTAAAGTTAGGGATAGGTTAATAATTCGCCATAAAATGTCTGACCACAGTAAACATGATACAAGCCTCCCCCATTACTTTTTTGGAGGGACAGTTTATCCATCTCCCCAAAATTCACATATCCCTACTGAAATGTCCCTGTTTTGTAAATGATAATAGTTTGGCAGAAATAAATTCTCTATTTTGCCCCAGAAGGTGTCTGGTTCCTGTAATCCTCTTTATATCACGTGACAGCTTGTTTCTATCTGTTGATTATACATTTGCATATTCAGTTTATTTTAATTAATTTATAAATAAATATGCATGAAAAGTGCATCTTAAATACTATTAACCTTCATAAAACACAAATATATTAGGAGGCATTCTTACTGCAGACCAGGAAAAAAGTGTTAATGAAATCCCTCAGAGTTCCACTAGGGGTCAGTATCCACTTTGCTGTTAATTGTGAAGCATGATATTAAATATTGAGCGATACAGTTGACCTAAATGTAAAATTATTCTTGGCGTTCTGAAAGCATGGCAGCGTATGACATATGCACATGTACATACAGTGCAGTGAAATGTCACAGATAGTTTATATGGTCATGCTAATTGACTTATCTGTCTTTTATTATAATGATTAGAATTATAATACTCTCACTGTACCCTCTATTTGATATATTTTTTTAATGTATTTTTGTGCCTCATAATCTCAGATATAATTATTGCATTTATAATGCTATCCTAAGTGCTCAGAGCTACTATACCCGACAGTACCATCCACAGTGCCCACAACATAATCCATAGTCTGCACAGACACACTTTGCCATAATGCCAGCCATCATGCCATCTTAGTTGACCACTGTATAGCGGTATGTGTGTATATTGCATAAGAAAGGTACAGCCACACAGTGCTGATACAGTGCAGATTTTCCACAGCAGAATTACATGCAGAAAACCCACAGTGTATTATACTAGTAGCACTGTATTTTCAAATATCTCACCCACATGCTGTATAACATCTCCACAATGGAAACTAAACACAACTTGATTTGTGGTGTAGGTTTTAAATCTGACGCAATGATTCATTTGTGCTGAAGATTCCCACCATAGATTTACAACTTTGCAATGCATATGGTGGGTAATATATGAGATTCCTCCTTGCTACTAATGGCTGTATCTCAGGCTATATAGCGCCTAGAGATATGGTCTTGTTTTAAAGCTAAGACTCTAAGCTATAGGTAGATATGACTCTTAGAACCCGAGTAGGTAGTGAGATCTCAGGCAATACCTCTCACTCCCGGCCCAATTTTTAATAGCTGTATCTCAGGCGGTGTGGCAGCTAACATTACAAGCCTGGTCCTATTTTAAAGCGTAGTTTCTTAGGTTCTTATATCTCTAGGTGCTGTACAGCCTGAGATATTTTAGGTTGAAGTAGCTTCATGTCAGCAGGCCAGAGTGGAAGGGGGGGATTTCAATGGGGACACAGGCTGCAGGAACAGAAGGAGAGGTGTAGATCCTCCCGTTCCTGTGTTTATGTTCTTGATCCCAGGGACTGGGTTTAGTTATGGTACATCTGCATCAAAGACTCCATCAGAAAATTCCATCAAAAATGAGGGACAAAATAGCACAGCATGCTGTTATTTTTTTTGTCAGGTTAAATGTTGGGCTTTTTAATAGGAACGAGATCCCATTTTAGCCAATGTGATCCATCAGGTGTCATTCGTTTCCATCATTTGACAGAAAAGCTGCTTCCATTATTTTCATTGTTCTGCTTCTATTATATAGGGGAACAGATATAAAAATGCCAATTTGAACCCAGCCTAACATAGATTCTTTGCATGTTCAGCGCTAACAGTTTCTGTTGTTCTGTTCCATTAACGAACAAAAAAGTGTAAAAAAATGTTTACTCTATTATTACCATTGAATTCAGTGGTGTAATATTAGCATTAGTTATTCTCAGTTTGACTCTGTTCTATCACATTTTGTCAGTTCAAAATAATAGAAACATGATGGAAAAGAACTTAGTGTTTTTCTTGTTTTTTTTACATTGAAGTCAATGAAAGATGGATAGAAATGGAATGTGTTCTGCTTGTATCCATTATTTAAAGGGAACCTGTCATCACTTTTATGCTGCCCATACTAACAGCAGAATAAAGTAGAGACAGGTGAGTTGATTTCAGCGGTCTGTCATTTATAAGTTAAAAGTAAGTGGTTGCTGAGAACCAACATCACAAACATTGCAGACGGGGCCTGGAAAAGAGTCCGGCCACCTGAGAAGAGTCCTGGTTATTCATGAATACCTGCTCTCCTGCCCACCTGCTGATGACTGACAGTCTTCTACCTAGTTGTCTCCCTTTCTCTCTAGGAGAAAACTGCCAATCATCACCAGATGGGCGGGAGAGCAGGAGATTATGAATAACCATGACTCTTCTCAAGTAGATTTGACTCTTTTCAAGGCCTGGGCTGCAATAATTATTATGCTGGATCTCAGCAACCACTTATTATTAGCTGATATGTGAGACACCGCTGAAATCAGCAATTCTGTCACTACTTTATACTGCCCTCAGTAAGGTCAGCATAAAGTTGACAACAGGTTCCCTTTAATCTGGTTAATTGATCCATTTTTTTTTGTTTCTTTTACTGGTCCTCTGGCAGAACCAAATAACGGAAAAGTCAATGCAGAACTGAATTCACCTAATCAATCCCACATCAATCAGAGAGCATACTTGCTCTGTCATTGTTACATATGGCGGTCTTTTATTTTTTCCAGAAAAGGGGTGAGAAGATGAGGACTTGCCAATCTAATTCCCCTCTTCACCTTATCAGGCCATTTTATTGAGGACACAACCCAGACAGTTACCAGCGTCCGGATCACAGGGTCGCATTAGTCGCACCGAACGCATAAACATCAATAAAGTTTACATTTGTTTACACTGTTCTCCTGTTCCTACTGGATCTCTATTACTAGAGAGGAATCTCTAATACAGTTCTGACAGATGAAAAAGTTTCCGTCGGTCAGAAAAGACATTTGTTCTCATTGACTGTCTCCACAAACAACCATTTTCAATTAGTTTTCTAAAACAAAACAGTGTCAAAAACCAGGCAAACTGGGCACCTGCACAGGGCTTCACAGTTCAAGGGCAGCAGTGAAATAATTTTAGGGAATGTATTTTTCCTGGCTTTTTGGTTATTTGCTTCTCAATAAGAATCCATTCAATTACTTAATTCAATTCAATTATAAAAAAAAAAAGCAAAACGCAAAGTATGATCACACCATTGGTGACAAATGACACCCTGTGTTAAAGGGTGTGTCCCATTAAAATATCCTAGGGTTTTAAAACCAGCACCTGGATCTGAATACATTTATAATTGCATGTAATTAAAAATGTAGTATCACCACTGAGTTATTAAATAAAATGTATCTGTATAGCGCCACCTGCAGTTAGATTTTTTCTTATTTCTTTGACCTGCTCACTGAGAAGGCCGCACATGCTCAGTTTCCTCCTTGAGAAAGGTGGCAACCCTTTTTTTTATCTTTTTAACCAATTCTCTCCCTTTTTAAAAAAGTTTTATACTGTTGGACAACCCCTTCGCCTGTTAGAGATTTTCCAAAACAGTAGTAACCATCAGACCCTTGAATGTAACTCAGGGCTAAAAAGGATGGTATATCTCATTGCCAGTAGAATAATGCTGTGTATTTACAAAGTTGCTTAGCATTTAATGTAAATAATATCTTCACTGCAAAATTATGTTCAAAAGTTACTACAGTGTGAAAATTAGCATTTTTTAATTGGTTCTCCACATTTGTCTGACAATTCTACTGTCCAAGACGGCATCCTCCAGTTGTCTCATTATAGGTTCACCTCTGTCCCCTAAAACTCCAGATTGTGTAAAATGTGCATCGCAGGGCAATTTTTCTTATATCAATTAAAAGAAATGTTCTAGCTTACTGCGAAAAATCCTTCTGCATACTGTATCCCTGATTCTGATAACAAGAAATATTTGTTGTCAATGTTAAAAGCTATGTCTGGCTTTAGTAAATTATTATTTTTTAAAGGAGTTGACCCACCACAGGTATTGACTGTATATTGGTAGGATATGCAATTAAAGGGGCTTTAAAATTTCATAATAAATAGTCCAAGAAAGGTGGAAAATAATAAAATAAGTCATACTCACCTTACTGATCCCCTACCACTCACATTCCCATACTTTCTGGGTTCCTCTCCGCCTCCTCCCCCTGCTTCCTACTTCCTGGTACCTCTCGAATCACAGAAAACGACTTCTAAGCCAATCACTGGCCAGAGTGATGACCCAACTTAGAGCCAATGATTGGCTGACCATTTCTTCCCTGTGTGTTACAAGGGACCAGGGAGTCGAGACCAGCTGGGAACCAGGTAGCAACAATACAGGAAGAGTATGGGAACGATGCACGTTAACGGTAAGTTATGAATTATTTTATTTTGCATAGTTGTTAGCCTGTTTTTCTAATCAGCTGGACACCCCCTTTAATGACTGCTGGGACCACCATCAATATTTAGGATGAAGAGGTCACTGACCATTTATCTTTCTGCAGCAAACCCTGGAGGGGCTGGTGCAGAGGATAGGAGTTGTAGTGGCCCTGATGAACTGTAGTGTTATGGTATACCCCCTCAGGCAATTGCTTCCTGGGGATCGGTGTAGTGGAAATGTAATACTGAGGAATGAGGCCAGAATTAAACCTATAGAAGTTTTTTTTTTATAAGTGAAATGTAGAACTTCAAATACATTTAATAGCAGCAGTTTAAGTGCATTTTATGGCACCAGTAAGGATGATGGAGCCAGGATGCTTGGCTACTGTTAAGCACTAGTTTTGTACTGGCCTGGTGGTATTCTGGGTGATGGGTGTCTTAGCCATTGTCCCTCACCTCACAGCAGTGTCTGTAAGGCTGGTTATTGTCATTCACTCTGCTGTCTGATTCCTCTCAAGGATTTACTTGAGGCTTTTGAAATTTGTTCTCTGTGAAGATTCCTCTTTAGGAGCAGGAGCTCTGTAGTGTGCTTCCTCTCTTCTCTTTGTGATTACACAGGAACTCTCCCTCTTGGCAAGGAGCAGTTAGCCCTGTTCCTAGCCAACCATTCCTTGCTAGGAACTCCACCCACAAGCAAACAGTAAAATACATAATACATAACAATGCAATTTGTAGTACCCCCAGGTCTAAGGTGCTACATTTTCTCTGACAGTGCTACTTCCAACCAGATCCACTGTAATAAACTGCAGTACAGAACCATTCAAGATGCAGTTTTCATATAACACTTGCTCAGGAATGACATTGGTGCAATGACCAATGGGATAATGCCCCCTAATGTAAATTATTAGAATATCAAAATGTTCTGGGACATTTTGTCGTGCCCATTCACAAGAAAGGTAGTAGGGAGGAATCGAGCAACTATAGACCAGTAAGTCTGACATCAATAGTAGGCAAATTAATGGAAACCCTATTAAAGGATAGGATTGTGGAACATCTAAAATCCCATGGATTGCAAGATGAAAAACAACATGGGTTTACTTCAGGATGATCATGTCAAACAAATCTTATAGATTTTTTTGACTGGGTGATTAAAATAATAGACGGTGGAGGTGCAGTAGACATCGCATATCTAGATTTTTGTAAGGCTTTTGACACTGTCCCACATAGAAGACTTATCAATAAACTGCAGTCATTGAGCATGGACTCCCATATTGTTGAGTGGATTAGGCAGTGGCTGAGTGACAGACAGCAGAGGGTTTTAGTCAATGGAGAACATTCAAAACAAGGTCATGTTACCAGTGGGGTTCCACAGGGATCTGTACTGGGACCAATTTTGTTTAATATCTTCATAAGTGATATTGCAAAAGGCCTCGATGGTAAGGTTTGTCTTTTGCTGATGACACAAAGATATGTAACAGGGTTGATGTTCCTGGAGGGAAACGCCAAATGGAAAAGGATTTAGGAAAACTAGAAGAATGGTCAGAACTCTGGCAACTGAAATTTAATGTGGATAAGTGCAAGATAATGCACCTGGGGTGTAAAAACCCAAGGGCAGAATATAGAATATTTGACACAGTCCTGACCTCAGTATCTGAGGAAAGGGATTTAGGAGTAATTATTTCAGAAGACTTAAAGGTGGGAAGACAATGTAGTAGGGCAGCACGAAATGCCAGCAGAATGCTTGGATGTATAGGGAGAGGTATAAGCAGTAGAAAGAGTGAAGTGCTTATGCCGCTGTACAGAACACTGGTGAGACCTCATTTGGAGTATTGTGCGCAGTACTGGAGGCCATATCTCCAGAAGGATATAGATACTCTAGAGAGAGTTCAGAGAAGAGCTACTAAACTAGTACATGGATTGCAGGATAAAACTTACCAGGAAAGGTTAAAGGACCTTAATATGTATAGCTTGGAAGAAAGAAGAGACAGAGGGGATATGATAGAAACTTTTAAATACATAAAGGGAATCAACTCGGTAAAGGAGGAGAGCATATTTAAAAGAAGAAAAACTACCACAAGAGGACAGTTTTAAATTAGAGGGGCAAAGGTTTAAAAGTAATATAAGGAAGTATTACTTTACTGAGAGAGTAGTGGATGCATGGAATAGCCTTCCTGCAGAAGTGGTAGCTGCAAATACAGTGAAGGAGTTTAAGCATGCATGGGATAGGCATAAGGCTATCCTTCATATAAGATAGGGCTAGGGACTATTAATAGGATTCAGATATATTGGGCAGACTAGATGGGCCAAATTGTTCTTATCTGCCGACACATTCTATGTTTCTATGTTTCTATGTGTAATTATATAAGTTGCTAAAATCTATGGCTACGTAATATTTAGACTTTATAGTAAGAGACACTTTATTCCATAGAATACCAACTGTAGTTGCACCAGTATCTCGTTTTGAGGAGGGCTGAGAACAATCAGGTGAGGTGTGTTTTATAATGCCAACCACAACGTTCGCCTCACAGAGCCAACCACAGTGTGCCCCCTATACAGTGCATGCCATACATTACTCTGTACAGAACACACAGTGCCCACCACACTCAATGCTTTATCATTGCCAG
Organism: Bufo bufo; assembly: GCF_905171765.1. NCBI lineage: Eukaryota > Metazoa > Chordata > Amphibia > Anura > Bufonidae > Bufo > Bufo bufo. The sequence goes on from NC_053391.1 coordinate 591,150,387, forward strand.
CCACAATGCAGTGCCATCCATAATGTCCCCCTCAGTGCCAACTGCATGGCCATCAAAGGCAGCAGCTACGATTTACACACCAATGGCTTGCATAGGAAGGGGTTAACATATACTTACATATGGATCTCTAAACCCCCTATGTTCCTTGCTGTGCCTGAAATACCAACAGTATAAATTCCAGTGTCTGTTTCCCTCCACTGAAGGATGCCTAGTGAAGATAGGTACGATATCTACTGAGTCCAAAGAGCTTACTGCTGGCATCTGTGCAGACAAGGAGCGAAGGGTTGTCAGCACAGCTCTGTGAGATGGGGAAACAGCTCTCCTTGTCTGAACACTGTTTGTGTAGATTACACTAAATGTTATACTGACATTCTGCTGTTTGGCCACAAGATGCCGCTGTTTTCTAAACACAGCTACAGACTGCACATATATCTGCATATTCATGAGAGAGGTGGGGTTTACACAGAGTCTGGAGAGAAGATAAGGAGAGAGCAGCATCTTAGAGGGAGGTGAAACTAAGGAACTATGTGAGCAGAGAATCTGACGGCATCCAGATGCGAGAGCATCCCTCAAGGACTAGAAGTTAAGCTAAGTGAAGCTGATCATGTCCAAAACCCTGATTCTGTCCAGAGGAAGGAGGATTGCTGCCAAGAACGCTGATGAGAGCAGAGGAACAAAGCAACATACACTGTGGTACCGCATGCTTGTTGGAGAGACATTTGTTCTGTTCAGAGTCACCAGCGGATGCAAAGCAGATCCCATCGGTAAGATCGTGCACGCACCTCATTACAGTGTTGGTGCCTAGAGACTGAGACTAGGCCTGTAGTAAGTTAGTTATGGTTTCTGTTTGTGTCAGGCCACAAGTGTTACTACTGTTCATTTGAAGGACTCCATAACTTAAAGTGACATTTCACATTGGAGTGATGATAACATTCTCACAAACTCAAACCAGGCTGGTGTTTTCTTGCTCAGGGGGAATACTCAGGCACATTCTACAGGACCAGATATGGGAAGGGGGAATACTGTAGAACTTGGTGAGATTGTAAGCTGTTGTACTGCACCACAGGATAGCCCGTAATACACACCCATACAGTGGTTCTTGTTTTAGGGTAATAACAGGCAAGGTTTGGTAGTTTAGTGTTGCCAAACAGCAGAGTGTCAGTCCAGAACATTTAATTTCATCTACACAAACAGTGTTCAGACGAGGAAGTTTCCCCATCTCACATGCCACCCCACTAGAGGTAGAAATCCTTGGGGTTCCCCATACAAACTCATCCTGGGCATAACGCTGTGGGGGCACACCAGCATTGGGCCTTGTTGACCTTCGTAGAGTGACAGGCTCAGAAGCACTGGGGACGTCAGGCACATTTAATGGGAGAGGAGCTGCTGACCGCTCAACACTTTCCCTGGGTGGAAAACTTGCCACGGCTGGAACCTCTGCGGGTACCGGGGCAGGGACAACGCACCATTCCTCCTGCTCCTCCTCTTAGGGGATTTCTTCTGAACTCTGAGCAGTAGGAGGCATCTCCTCCACGCACACTGACTCATCAAAATTACAATGCCTCAACATGTTACGGTGCAAGTTTCGTGAGGGCCCCCCAGTCCCTATTGGCTATACCTCATAGACCAAGATGGCAGAGTCTACCCTCCTCTTCACCGTGTATGGGACCGCCTATCCAACTTCCCAGATGGCTGCTTGGCTTTGACCATCACTCGATCACCCGGGAAATACCCATCCCTCTGCATTGGTCTTGGGTTAGGGTGCACCACTTGTCACAGGCGCTCCACCACAACCTTGTGGTTCGCTCTCAGCTGGCGGCGGTGCTCTTGCAACCACGTGGTGGTATTTTTCGGGGGTGGCTCCATCAGATCGAGCATGTGGAGATCTTCAATCTCCCGTCTGGCTCTCCCAAACATGAGCATATGTGGGGAGTATCCGGTGGTACTGTGTACCCTGTTGTTATAGGCCCACATCAGTTCAGGTAGGTACTCGGGCAACTGAGCCTTTTGGCGGCCCTCCAGAGTACGTAGCATCTGGAGCAAGGTGCGGTTGAACCGCTCGCACGCCCCGTTTCCCTGGGGCTGATACGGGGTGTGTTGCGGGAAGTTCTCTTAATTCTGTCCGCAGGGCCTGGACAACATCCTTTAAGTACTCAGAGTTTTCTGACCCGGACTGGTCCCCTGTAGCATGGGTGCTACTCACTACTCTCGCCACCACAGGTGTAGAATGTCATGTCGTCCATCATCCGGGTCATCTCTTGCAATTTGTCCTGTAAGAACTTAGTGGAGAGCACACTATGAACTGTTCTAGTAGCCGGTCCAACTCTGGGAAGGCTCCCATGGCCTCTGGATATCGCCGCTGTATTTCATTTAACGTCTCCTGTAAGGCATTGGAGTACTGCATCAGGATCTCGCCCTCTCGCTGTGGCCGGTTGAAGAAATGGCTCTGCAGCTGCACTACTTTAGCACGCTCCCCCTGGGCATTCTCATATATTTTTTCTAGGATGGTTTTCTCGGATTCGGGCCTAACCATCACTGTCTGACTGACGTCATCCTCTAGAGCCCCCAATGTAACTTCTGCCCGCAGCTCGGGGGTCAGGTTGCACATTCTAACTGCACTTCACACCCTTTCAGTCTAGTCCTGCAACGTCATATTTTTACTGTCAAATTTTGGCAGATGACTCAACAGCGCCCCCACTGGGATGAACCCTATGTACCCTACGGGGGCAAGTTGTATCAGCGGTGATGGAGCAAGTTGGTCTTGCACTGGCGCACCCTGAGCTGGGTCCTAGACCGGCGCCAAGATCTCCTGCCATGTTCCCGTCCATAATGGTCGCTGTATCCTGCTGACTACACCAAGATGTAAAACAGTGTACCGAGTTGGGCTCCACAGGATACAGTGAAGTCACGAACGAGGAAAGCAACTCCAACACCAGCTTTTGCCAAAACAGAATTTTACTTAAATGTGGCAATAAACACAACCACAAATGCTGGGAACATACAATCAATTTACATACACCCAGCCCGAAAGCTGAGACCCTTGTGCTGCACAGCACCGCGCCCTCCGATAGATGAAGGAGGAAAGTGCAGTAATTTACCTACTGGCGGACACAACTAAACTGCCACACCTTACCTATTACCCTAAAAATAATAACCACTGAATGGGTGTGTGTTACGGGCTATCCTGCGGTGCAGCACAACAGCTTACAACCTCACCAAGTTTTACAGTATTCCCCCTCCCATAACTGTTCCTGTAGCACCGCAGTGTATGTTGCTTTGTTCCTCTGCTCTCATCAGCGTTCCTGGCAGCAATCCTCCTTGGACACGATCAAGGACACGATCGTCACTTCACTTAGTTACAGCTCTGTTCATTGAGGGATGCTCTCACACCTGGATGTCGTCAGATTCTCTGCTCACATAGTTCCTTAGTTTCACCTCCCTCTAAGATGGCTGCTCTCTCCTTCTCTTCTCTCCAGACTCTGTGCAAACCCCACCTCTCTCATGAATATGGAGATATATGTGCAGTCTGTAGCTGTGTTTAGGAAACAGTGGCACCTTGTGGCCAAACAGCAGAATGTCAGTCCAGAACATTTAATTTAATCTACACAAACAGTGTTCAGACAAGGAGAGCTGTTTCCCCATCTCACAGCTCCAGCACCTAATATACAGTTAGTAATTTATGTTAATATATGATCTCAGATCCAGAAATCATTTTTAAACCTACTTATTTGACTGCTCACATCTGTGTTGGAACCTTGGACGCAGAAGGTTTTATCATATTTGACCAGAAAAGGATTGCAGCAGGCAAAGCTAATGTATTTTTTCCTGTGAAAACAATTGATACCTCAGCAGAACCTGGTGGGCCCATTATAAGACTGCGGGCGCAGGGGTGGCAAACAAAAACCACAATGCAGATAGGAACAGAGCTTAAAGGGAGTGTGCCACCTTCTCTTCCAGTTAAAAGTAGATTGACACATAATTTTTTTTTCTCTTTTTCTATTTTATGATTTGTACATTTTTTATCCTATTTCCCGAACATAATTATGGGGCTTGCCATCTTGCCTGAGTTGTACTTGACAGTAAATAGAGCTACGATTTACAGCAGCCACATTGGCCTGACACAGCAGTCTAGAGGTGTCTCATTGACTTCTAGGCATCCTCTGTGACTTGTGCAGAGTTTGAGGATGTAAATCAGCTGTGGAATCACCTACTGTGAATGGTGGATTTTGTGTTATCTGTATATAGCAGTTTTATCTGTAGTTGTAATCCTGACTATGATGATAATGATGAAAAGTGATCTGTACAGACCAAGTGTCGCCCGTTATTAGGCTTAATGGCGAGTGTTAAAACTGCAGGATTTTTAAAAAATATATAAATAATGACATTAAAAAATAAAAATTAATGTCACTAAAAAATTCTTTAAAAATACGTTTATTGTTTAACATAAAAAAATTATTTAAACAATAGGTCATTTTCTGATTGCAAATTTCCTTTAAAGGTGGTTTCCAGGGCTGCCAGAAAAGGCCTACTTCACCAGTCACTGTCTGTAATGGTGAATTGTTTAGCCTTACTTTCACACTTGCGTTCGGAGAGGATCCGTCTGGTGTCTGCACAGATGGATCCGCTCCTATAATGCAAACGCTTGCATCCGTTCAGAATGGATCCGTCTGCATAACTGTTTTTTTCAGATCTGATTTTTCACTTCGTGAAAACTCAGATCCGACAGTATATTCTAACACAGAGGCGTTCCCATAGTTATGGGGACGCTTCAAGTTAGAATATACTAAAAGAACTGTGTACATGACTGCCCCCTGCTGCCTGCCAGCACCCGATCTCTTACAGGGGGCTGTGATCCGCACAAATTAACCCCTTAGGTGCCGCACCTGAGGGGTTAATTGCGCGTATCATAGCCCCCTGTAAGAGATCAGGTGCTGCCAGGCAGCAGGGGCCAGACCCCCCTCCCTCCCCAGTTTTAAATTCATTTGTGGCCAGTGCAGCCCCCCTCCCTCCCCAGTATTATATTCATTGGTGGCCAGTGCGGCCCCCCCTCGCTCCCGCCCCAGTATTATATTCATTTGTGGCCAGTGCGGCCCCCCTCCCTCCCCAGTATTATATTCATTGGTGGCCAGTGCGGCCCCCCTCCCTCCCCAGTATTATATTCATTGGTGGCCAGTGCGGCCCCCCCTCCCTCCCCAGTATTATATTCATTGGTGGCCAGTGCGGACCCCCTCCCTCCCCGGTATTATATTCATTGGTGGCCAGTGCAGCCTCCCCTCTCTCCCCCCCTAATTAAAATCACCCCCCATCATTGGTGGCAGCGGAAAGTTCCGATCGGAGTCCCAGTTTAATCGCTGGGGCTCCGATCGGTTACCATGGCAGCCAAGACGCTACTGCAGTCCTGGCTGCCATGGTTACTTAGCAATTGTAGAAGCATTATACTTACCTGCGATGTCTGTGACCGGCCGGGCGCTCCTCCTACTGGTAAGTGAAAGGTCTGTGCTATAAGCAATGCGCCGCAGGGAGGGAGGGAGGTGGGCCGCACTGGCCACCAATAAATATAATACTGGGGAGGGAGGGAGGGGGGCCGCACTGGCCACCAATGAATATAATACTGAATTTAAAACTGGTTCCAAGGTTCCAACAAAGATGTGAGCAGTCAAATAAGTAGGTTTAAAAATACCGTGGAGGGAGGGGGGCCGCACTGGCCACCAATGAATATAATACTGGGGAGGGAGGGGGGCCGCACTGGCCAAAAATGAATAAAATACTGGGGAGGGAGGGGGGGCCGCACTGGCCACCAATGAATATAATACTGGGGAGGGAGGGAGGGGGGCCGCACTGGCCACCAATGAATATAATACTGGCGAGGGAGGGGGGGCCGCACTGGCCAAAAATTAATTTAAAACTGGGGAGGGAGGGGGGTCTGGCCCCTGCTGCCTGGCAGCACCTGATCTCTAACAGGGGGCTATGATACGCACAATTAACCCCTCAGGTGCGGCACCTGAGGGGTTAATTGTGCGGATCACAGCCCCTTGTAAGAGATCAGGTGCTGCCAGGCAGCAGGGGGCAGTTATTACACAGTTCTCAGTATATTCTAACTTGAAGCGTCCCCATCACTATGGGAACGCCTCTGTGTTAGAATATACTGTCGGATCTGAGTTTCACGATCTAACTCAAATCCGATGGTATATTCTAACATTAAGGTGTTCCCATGGTAATGGGGACGCTTCAAGTTAAAATATACCATCGGATTGGAGAAAACTCCGATCCGATGGTATATTAATAGGGACTCCTGACTTTACATTGAAAGTCAATGGGGGACGGATCCGTTTGCAATTGCACCATATTGTGTCAACGTCAAACGGATTCGTCCCCATTGACTTGCATTGTAAATCAGGACGGATCCGTTTGGCTCCGCACGGCCAGGCGAACACCTGAACGCTGCAAGCTGCGTTCGGGTGTCCGCCTGCTCAGCGGAACGGAGGCCAAACGGTGCCATACTGATGCATTCTGAGCGGATCCGCATCCACTCAGAATGCATTGGGGCTGTACGGATCCGTTCGGGGCCGCTTGTGAGAACCTTTAAACGGAACTCACAAGTGGAACCCCGAACGCAAGTGTGAAAGTAGCCTTAGTAGTCCACATACAGCAAAGCTGCTTGTCATTCTCTGCAATCAGCTAGATTGCCATGGGTGTCATATTTGCAAAGCTAGGGCTGGGCTCATGAGCTACTGTTAAAGTTTTTTTTTGCTTTCCACATATTGATGACCTATCCTCAGGATGTTATCAATAGCTGATATGTGGGGGGGGGGGGGGGGGTCCGACTCCTAGCACCCCCGCCGATCAGCTGTACGAAGAGAACGCTCCTCTGAGCGCTGCATTCTCTTCACTGTTTACCTGCTTGCCATCTACATTGCAGAGGTGGTGCAGTGTAATTACAATTCCTCCATCCCATTCACTTGGGTGGGACAGAGTGCAACTACAATTGCTCAAGTGAATGGGACAGAGGAGCTGTAATCACACTGCTTGCTACTGCAATGTCGATGGCGAGCAGGACATCTTCAAATACCTAATCTGTGGAGATGCTGGGAGTTGGATATTGATATCCTGGGGATAGGTCATAAATCTGGGGAAAGCAAAAAACTCCTAAGTATCTGAAGTTTGTAGCTTCACAATCCTTGTACAGTCCATTTGGAAAGTCTTCCAACCCTTTCACTTTATTCACATTTTATGTTGGGGCAAAAATCTAGTTTTAACCCATCAGTCTGCACTCATGATGAGAAAGTGAAAACAGAATTTTAGAAATTTTTGCTAATTTAAAAAAGAAGAAAAACTAAAATTTTGCATGGACATAAGTATTCACACCCTTTGCTATGGTACATGGAAATTTTGCTCTGAGGGCCTCCCATTTCTCTTGATCATCTTTGAGATGTTTCTACACCTTGACTGGAATCCACCTGTGGTAAATTCAGTTGATTACACATGATTTGGAAAGACACAGCCCTGTCTATATAAAGGTCTCACAGCTGACAATGCATATCAGAGCAAAAACAAGCTGTGAGGAGGACTGTCTGTAGAGCTCAGAGACAGAATTGTGTGGAGGCAGATCTGGAAAAGGGTAAAAAAAATTTTTTGCTGCACTGGAAGTTCCCAAAAACACAGTGTCCTTAATTATTCTTAAATGTAAGAAGTTTGGAACAACGAGGACTCTTCCTAGACCTGGCCGCCCCACCAAACTAAGTAATTGAGGGAGAAGGGTAGAGAGGTGACCAAGAACCCAATGCTCACTTTGGCTGACTTCCAAAGATCCTGTGTGCAGAGGAGAGAAACTTCCAGAAGGTTAATCATCACTGCAGCACTCCACCAATCTGGGCTTTGTGGCAGAGTGGCTAGAAAAAATCCTCTCCTTAGTAAAAAGCACATGAAAGCCCATCTGGAGTTTGCAAAAAAAGTACCTAAAAACTCTCAGACTGTGATAAACAAAATTTTCTGGTCAGATGAAACCAAGACTGAACTTTTTGGCCTCAATTCTAAACCTTATATCTGGAGGAAACAAGGCACTGCTCATCACCTGCCCAATACAATTCCTACTGTATAGTGAAGCATGGTGGTGGCAGCATCATGCTGTCGGAGTGTTTTTCAGCAGCTGGGACAGGGAGACTGGTCAGAGTTGAGTGAAAGCTGAATGGAGCAAAGTACAGAGATATTCTGAGGGTATGGCCACACGGCATGGTCGTGATGCGGTGATGATGCAGTTAAGAACCGTAGCATATCATTTTCCAATATTAGTCAATGGGAAAATATGTTTCTGAGATAGACCTGAGATTTTCAAATGTTTGATGACTGCACCTGATTGACCACATATAAGACCTGTCCTGCTGCTTGTGGCTGCTAACTGCATGATATATACAGTTGAATAGCTGCAGTGTCCCACTACGTGTGAAAAGGGGACACTTCAAACTTTTGTGTATGCCATCTTATGCCAGTGTATATTTTATCTTGTAATAGCTGCAAATTCCTCACAACAGGCTGGTACTTGCATTTACACACTTTCACCACTAGGAGTAGCTTTCACATCATTTATATAGCGTAAGCCAATCTTAGGAAGTTGTTGAGAGTTGAGTTAGGAGTTGGGAGGAGGTTAGGAGAGGAGCATATAACCTATGCTTTGTGCCCCTGGGTATCCCCCAGGAGAAAGGCAAGATAGAAAGGAAACCAAGCTGAAGGACTACTGGATCCCTTCTGTAGTGCCACTGTCCTGGAGTCAGAGACGAAGTGGATTTATTGTATTGAAGCAATCTGTTCAAATAATGGAGCAGATGTGTAATGCCTGCCGCTAGGGAGACCGCCCTGTTGATTGCCAAGTTCTAGTTCAGAAGATCCAAAGTACCAAAAGGCTGAAGTTTCAGAGCAAGTTGAGCAAGATAAGAAAAGTATCACCCTCTCTCAGATTGAGTTGGAACCTGCAGTTTACCACTGTCCCACTGTCCCACCGTGCCTTTTGTCTGAGTTGCAGCTGACCTTCATCTTATGTACCAAGGCATCACTTGCATGGATGTTATTTACCTCAATGCAAATATTTCAAGTAAAGTTCTTGTTGGTTCAACTGCTGACTCTCTCCTTATTCCATAACATGTCTCAACGCACCGTGCGGTGCTGGCGTCACGAACACCAGGGACCCTACCTCCAAGGAACCCAAAGCACCTACACCACCAAGGGCACCTCAACCACCATCTGGCTGGGGATCTCTGGACAAATAGAGAGTGCCCTGAAGGATTTTGTGCCGTCTTCCCATCACTGCACGCCGGCCCAGGGAGCTACAGAACAGTGAGTAAAACTGCTACTAACCCCATCGGCCCGCCAACACACTCACATATTGCCCCTGCGGCCCGGTCGCTGCATTGCCACTTGGGGAATATGTTTTATCATACATATCACTATTAGAAGTAAATCAGAATACTAATGAACCAGGAAAATTCACAACAGTTCAAACAACAGTGGCAGACAAAAAACAAACAAACTCTAAAGGCATGATTATACATGTGGTAACCGACTAAATGTGTTTCCTAACCGCATCATGACTGCATTACAACAGCACCGTGTGGCCGAGCTCTTAATGAAAACCTGATCCAGAATCCTCTGGATCTCAGACTCGGCTGAAGATTCACATTCCAACAAGGCAAAGACACTAAGCACACTGCCAAGACAACACAGGAGTGACTTAAGGACAACTTAAGTGACCCAACCAGAGCCATGTCTTGAACCCAATCGAACATATCTGGAGAAACCTCAAAATGGCTGTCCACCGACGGTCACCATCCAACCTTCTTGAGATCTGTAGAGAAGAATGAAAGAAAATCGCCAAATCCAAGTGTGAAAACCTTGCTGTATCATACTCAAGAAGTCTGGAGGCTGCAATAGCTGCCAAAAGGTGTTTCAGCTAAGTCCTGAGTAAAGGGTCTGAATATTTATGTCAATGCAAGCTTTTATTTTTTCCTTTTCAATAACTTAGCAAAGATTTCTAATATTCTGTTTTCACTTCCTCATTATGGGGCATTGACTGCAGAATGATGGGGAAAAAACAGCATTTTTATTTCAGTACAAAGTCGTAACATAACATAATAAAATAAAAAATGAACGGGTCTGAAGACTTTCCAAATGCATTGTATCTGATTGACAGAACAGACATGTGAATGAACTCAATAATGACAGTCACATTCCTAATAATAGGATTATGTAAATGACTGCATTTCAGTGCTGCAGTGCAGTCAAGCATTACATAGTAGGTGAATGGAAATAATCTAAAACTGATTTTATCTAAATAATGAGAGTACGGTAATCTACATCAGACTAGCAATGGCTCATTAAGCTGGTTGCTACATAAAGATGTGTAAACCGCTGAAGTGCGTCTGTGATGTGAGAATCGCTCTGGGAGTGCGTAGACTTGGTGCCTATCCGTGGGTGGGAACGCCGGTTCTAATCTGCTATAGTACATCAGACTCCATCATGTCTTCTTTGTGAGTGGGTGGTTGTGTAAAACTACAGGTGTAATAGGCGACATTACGATTTCTTCATTCTCTTCATAATTAACTGGGGAGAAATAGACTCGGTGCTTCTACGTGCTGCAGATCTTAGCAGGGGAAACAATTATTAAATATTCATTTTGCTATTTTCGTATAACTGGGAAGAAATGACTGCATGCCTTTTAATGCACGTATCATAGCAACTTACATTATGCAGAAATGTTATTTTGTTTGTGTAACAATTAAATGCACATTACAGGGAACAGACTAGATGTGGTTTTATGTGTTTTTCCTAAAGATAATGTACGATATACGGTAAACATTATATACTTTCAGGAACAAAGGGGTTAATGATGGGTTCTCCAATGATGGCCTATTTTTGAAACGTTGCAAAGATGGTGTAAAAACGTAATTTTTTTTACAAGTTTTAGGCTACTTTATTGGCATATGGGCAATTATAAATGACATCCAATGATGGCCTGCACATAGATGCACATTGAACCTTAGCCCATAGCACTGGGGCCCAATCAGGCACAAGAACATTGTACCTCCTTGTAGGGAATAACAATATGGTGGCTTTTTGCTATAATGTGAGTCTTCTGATTTAAAGTGCTATTATGTATACCTTTAAATATTGGTTCTTATGCAGTTTTAAAAATTTTTTTACACTAGGTGGTGACGGACCCATCTTATTTTGCTGTTAGGCCCTATGAATTGTAGTTATGTCCCTGTGCTTCATATTTCACTGATCCATTGCCCAGAAGTTTGTTAATATTTGCATATTAAAAGGTTGCCTTTTTTACAGACGCAAAACAAAAAATGGATCAACCAGCAAATGGAGCAAAGTACAGAGATATTCTGAGGGTACGAACACAGTGTGGTCGTGATGCGGTCATGAAGCAGTTAGGAACTGTAGCATCTCATTTTCCAATATTAGTCAATGGGAAAATAGGTTTCTGAGATAGACCTGGTACTTTCAAAGTTTTGATGACTGCACCTGATTGACCACATATAAGACCTGTCCTGCTGCTTGTGGCTGCTAACTGCATGATATATACAGTTGAGTAGCTTTTGCGGAATATGTTTTACCACAAGTATCACTATTAGAAGTTAATTCACAACAGTTCAAACAACCATGGCAGACAAAAACAAACCCTAAAGGCATGATTATACATGTGGTAACCGACCACATGTGCTTCCTAACTGCATCATGACTGCACCGTGTGGCCATGACCTTAATGAAAACCTGATCCAGAATCTTCTGGATCTCAGACTCGGTCCAAGGTTCACCTTTCAACAGGGCAAAGACCCTAAGCACACTGCCAATACAACACAGGAGTGACTTTAGGACAACTTGACAATTAACATCTCTGGAGAGACCTGAAAATGCCTGTCCACTGATGGGCCGAAAATTCACAAATCCAGGTGTGCAAACTGGAGGCTGTGATCACTGCCAAAGGTGTTTCAGCTAAGTTCTGAGTAAAGGGTCTGAATGCTTATGTCAATGCAAGATTTTAGTTTTTACTTTACAATAACTTAGTAAAGATTTCTAATATTCTGTTTTCACTTCCTCATTATTGGGTATTGAGTGCAGAATGATGGGGGAAAACATGCATTTTTTAAATTGTAGCACAAGAACATTGTACCTCTTTGTAGGGAATAACAATATGGTGGCTTTTTGCTATAATGTGAGTCTTCTGATTTATAGTGCTATTATATATACCTTTAAATATTGCTTCTTATGCTGTTTCATTTGTTTTTTACACTAGGTGGTGACTAGAGATGAGCACATTTTTCAAAAATTCGATTCGCCTGTTCGCCGAATTTTTGGGAAAAAATTTGTTTCAATCTGAATTTATTCGCAGTGAATTTCGTTAAAAAACAGCTATTTCCTGGCTGCAGAGAGCTTTATAGTGGTGTAGAACACTGTGCCTTATAGGGAGTCTGCTCTTGTAGTGAAATAATACTGTGAGTCCGTATGACATCCAGATCACAGGCATCGCTCTTAGAATTACTGCACACTTAAGTCACTGCATCACTTATTTGGGAAGTCACGGGGCCAAAACTGACCAAATAACTAAAGTATGAACTCAGCCTTACAGGTCGATGTTAGCGCCAAGAGGAAGAGCACTCCTTTTACACCGTCATCAGCTGATTCCACATAGATGTCTACAGAACCTGTTCTGCTAAACACTTATACAAGTAGAGCCCCCCGACAGAGTGGAGAGGGTGTCAGCAGTAAGTTTGTGTTGACGTCACTGATTATTTTACCCTTCCTCTGATCCTAGAACAATAAGCCCCAAAAAATGGATCCTGTCTGTTGAGCCTTCACTCGGCATTTGGTCAGTAATCCATCAGTATTGCTAATGCCAAAAAAAACAGGAGCGTATCCAAAACATATGACATGTGAATGGAATATTTGCATGTCTTCTGTGTTTTGTACCCACTCCTGCTTTTGGCTACCAAATCACAAGCCAATTCTGATGGGACCCCATACAGGCCTTACAGCTGCTACACAGACAAGTTCCGTTGTGAGTCTCATTTTTCCTTCCTTCTGACAGATCAGAAGAAGGGTCAAATAAATGATGATGTTAGCCAGGCAAAAAGGCAAAATAGTGGCCCAGTCATGAAGTGGGGAGGGTGGAAACAGCATGAGAAGTCCACAAAATGGCCCTATGACATAGTGGTTAGGTGGAAGCAGCATGAGAAGACCACAGAGTGGCCCAATGACAGAGTCTGGAGGTGGCGGCAGCATCAGGAGGAGGCCACAGAGTGGCACAATGATAGTGTGGGGTGACGGTAGCATCAGGAGGCCACAGAGCGGCACCATGACAGTGTGGAGATGGCAGCAGCATCAGGAGGCCACAGAGTGGCAAGGTGACATACTATGGAGGTGGCAGCAGCATGAGGAGACCACAGAGTGGCAAGGTGACACAGTGTAGAGATGGAAGCAGCATGGGGAGGCCACAGAGTGGCAAGGTGACATAGTGTGGAGGTGGCAGCAGCATGAGGAGACCACATAGTGGCAAGTTGACACAGTGTGGCGATGACAGCAGCATGAGGAGGCCACAGAGTGGCAAGGTAACATAGTGTGGAGGTGGGTGGGAATACGAGTACCAGCTGAAGATAGTGGGTGAAAGAAGGAGCACTTGGCATCAGATGTGTGGCATCAGGCGGGTGACAGCATCAGAATAGTAGCTGAGGCAGGTAGCAAGAAGAAACCGGTCTCTTTTTGAAAGTGTTGGTGTGGCACCATGGATGATCTAGTCTGATGCATCAGGCATTGGTGGGTGGAAACCCTGGCTGATCCACACCTAATTCATCTTAACAAAGGTCAGTCTCTCCACATTTTGGGTGGACAGGCGAGTTCTTTTTGGGCTAACTATGGCCCCCGCCTCACTAAACACCCGCTCTGATGCCACACTTCTGGCCGGACAGGACAGTTTTTCCAGGGCAAACTCTGCCAGTTGGGGCCACATATCCAGTTTGGCTGCCCAGTAGTCCAGCGGATCTTCAATTACGGCTGGCAGGGTGCACTACAAGTATGCCACCACCTGCTGGTGAGTAGTTTCTTCACTATGCGGTCGAAGAAAGCTGCTCATCAGTGACTCTAGAGTCAGGTTGCTGCTGATGGAGCTGGTACTGCTCATGCCACCCCACCCCAGCAGCCATGGCAGTGGAACGTGAGCGCAGAGGGCCCCCCCCCCGGTCAGACCTGCGAGAGGATGGACGATGGAGCGGATAGGCAGCGGCCAACTGACTACATAGGATGTCTCTATAGTAGTTCAGTTTGTCCTCCCTCTCAGCGGGTGTAAAAAAGGCTCCTATTTTGGACCAGTAGAGAGGGTCCAACAAGGTGGAGAACCAGAAGTCATCCCTCTGCCAAATGGTGACAATTCAGCTGTCACTAAGCAAGCAAGTGCGCATGCATCGGGCCATTTGTGCGACTCGGAGGGACTCCCTGCCTCCATTTCCACTGCATACTGCCATGGTGTGTCTGGGTCCTCTGCCTCATCTTCCTCATTGTCCTGTAGCTCCTCTGGCTGGTCCTGATCCTCCTGCTCCTCCTCTTCTGTCACCTGTGTAGAAAAACCACCCATTTCGCTACACATTGCTTGTGCTCCAATGTCCTCCTCCCCCTCCTCCTCCAGTTCAGCCCCCACAGGGCTCATGTGGCTGTGAGATCTAGGCGCCACATCTCCAGTCCCTCGACCAGCCAGATTTACCAGCATTTGTTCCAGGACATGAAGCAGTGGAATGACGTTGTTCATCCCGTAGTCCTGGCGACTGACAAATAACGTGGCCTCTTCAAAGGGCCTGAGCAAACGGCAGGTGTCACGCAGGAGCTGCAACTGGCTGACATCGAAGTTACACAGGGGAGTACTCCTGTCCACTTGGATCATCAAGAAACCGTTTATGGCCTTTTTTTATGTTCGTACAGTCGGTCTAACATATGGAGGATGGAATTGCAATGGGTGGAAACGTTGCATATCAGCCTATGTTGGGGGGTGCCGTTCTGCCACTCCAGCTCAAGAAGGGTGTGCTTTGCGGTGTATGAGTGGCTGACGTGCATGCAAAGTTTCCTGGCCATTTTTAGGATGTCTTGCAGATGGGTGGAAGACTTCAGGAACCGCTTGACAAACAGATTGAACACGTGTGCCATGAAGGGCGCATGGCTTAGCCCTCCTTGATGCAGCGCCGACACCATGTTCTTCCCGTTGTCGGTCACCATGGTTCCGATTTTCCAGTGGAGAAATCCAGGATTCGATTTCTCGATGAAGGACGTGGAGCAGTTCCTCCCCTGTGTGACTCTGTTCACCCAGGCAAACTAGGTGCAGAACAGCGTGATACCACCGTGCCCTGCACATGTGGTATGCTGGAGGGCCCCTGTGAATTGTCCTTGCAGTGGAGGCTGAGGACACAGTGGAGGATGAGGAGGACATTAACGCAGGACCAATGGCGTGGCAACGTGGAGGCGGAGGCGGCGTCACCTGGCCAAGTTGCTGGTGTGGCTATGCAGAAACCACATTCACCCAGTGGGCCGTAAAGGACATGTATTGTCCCTGACTGTAGTTACAGCTCTTCACGTCGGCTCTGCCATGCAGTTTGGCAGACACAGACAGTCTCAAGGACTGGCCCACCTTCTGTTCTACAAGTGTGTGCAGGGCTGGTACTGCCTTTTTGGCAAAGAAATGATGGTTTGGGACTCTCCACCATGGCTTGGCACAAGCCATCAGTTCTCTAAAAGGTGCAGAGTCCACCACTTGGAAAGGGAGGGACTGCAGCACCAGCAACTTGGACAGGAGCACATTCAGCTTCTGCGCCGTTGGATGAGTGCATGCATACTGTTGTCTCTTGGCAATCGCTTCGGTGATCGATTGCTGACAAAATGACTGACGAGGAGTAAGAGGGCGAGGAGCAGGAGCATGAGGACCAGCAGATGATGGGAAGGACAGACAGCTCCCTTCGGCTGAGGTGGTGGAGCCTTGACTGCCTGAAACTGGGTGTGTGCCACTGAGTGATGTAGAGGTTGCTGCGGCATGCTGGACCACCACACCGGAGCCACGGTTCTCCCATGCCACTTTATGGTGACGCTGCATATGTTGACACAGGGCCGTGGTGCCAACATTATATTTTATCTTTTTTCTTTTTCCACTAATACACACCGGCGAAAGGCTTTACAACAGATAACTGTACCGCTGTGCGGCAAATATATTTTTTCTTTTTCCACTAATACACGCCACAAAAGGCTTTACAACAGATAACTGCACAGCTGAGTGGCAAATATATTTTACTTTTGTCACTAATGCATGACAAAAAGGGCTGAAATTTTAGCATTTCACCACACAACGGTTAATAAGCCCTTTTATCCCACTAATACAAGCGAAAAAATGGTTTAGAACTTATAACTGCACCGCACAAGGGCAAATAAGACATAGAAATATTTCCTTGTAATAAACCCTGATAATGGCTGTATCAAACAGCACTTGCACCCTAATAAGAACGGTTTGCTGGAATTACAGAGCTGTATAATGGCAATTTGGATCCCCAGTCAGTGCGGCAAGGTGTAATTGGATTGTTCCTATTACCCAGGCTGAATGAAGGGTTTTGGAACCGCGCTGCTCTGGACCAAGTCTCCCGATAAACGTGGATGGCAGAGGATGAGCCCCTTTCTCCCAACACCCAAAGGATCCAATCTTCAAAAGATCTCCTCCTCTAAGGGTTTAAATGGGATAGGCAGAATAGTGAAGCACCCTTTGCAATTTTTTCTTAAAAGGTTTTATTATACTCACAAGAGTTGGTAGACAAAAAGCATATAATACAAGATATCAGAACGTCAGGTTCCTGCCCGACCCGGGTTTCGCTGTCTCGCTTCCTCAGGGGCATCTGAGCAGATGCCCCTGAGGAAGCGAGACAGCGAAACCCGGGTCGGGCAGGAACCTGACGTTCTGATATCTTGTATTATATGCTTTTTGTCTACCAACTCTTGTGAGTATAATAAAACCTTTTAAGAAAAAATTGCAAAGGGTGCTTCACTATTCTGCCTATCCCATTTAAACCCTTAGAGGAGGAGATCTTTTGAAGATTGGATCCTTTGGGTGTTGGGAGAAAGGGGCTCATCCTCTGCCATCCACGTTTATCGGGAGACTTGGTCCAGAGCAGCGCGGTTCCAAAACCCTTCATATTGTATTCACCAGTGTGTATGACCTACCACACTACTCCGGGACCAGCAGCAGCGCAAGTAATTTGTCGGTGTTGGGACACAGGACTGACTTTTCATTTTGCTTTTTTACCTATTACCCAGGCTGTAACCTCCCCTACTGAACCCTGTTCAACATAAATGCTGTGGAATGATTCCTCCTTATTCTTTCCCTACACCTTGAATAATCTTTCCCTGCGCTTGTACTGTAAATCATTTTTTTTAGCACAATTAGGTTTTTCCTAGCACTGTCCCTAGCGCTTGCTGATGTGTCTCCCTGCACTAAGTACACTGGTAAATGGCGGAATCTAAGATGGCTGACGCTATTTATAGGGCTGTGACATCACAGGGCTGGCTGCTGATTGGCTGCATGCATGGCATTATGGGTGATCCCACCTTCCCAGAGTTCCTTGCTCTATGTCCTCACACGTGCAGCAGCATTTTAGGGAAAAATGCGATTCATTACCACGAAGCGTGAGGAATTTCGCATTCGGCGCGAATCAAATTTTTCCTGAAATTTGGATCGAATTCCACTTCATCAGCTTCGATTTGCTCATCTCTAGTAGTGAAGGGCCCATCTTATTTTGCTGTTGGGCCCTATGAATTGTAGTTATGTCTCTATGGTCCATTTTTCACTGATACATTGCCCAGAAATTTGTTAACATTTGCATATTAAAAGGTTGCCATTTTGCCACAGATGCAAAAAATGAATCAACCAAAGCAAAACGACACTGAGAAATGACTTCAATTTGGAACTTTGAGGTTGCAAAAACTCGGACATGTTAATAAGGTCTAAGTTAAGCCTCATGCACACGGCTGTTGTTTGGGTCCGCATCCATTTTTGCGGCTCGGGTGCGGACCCATTCACTTCAATGGGGCCGCAAAAGATGCGGACAGAACTCCATGGTCCGAGCAAAGAAAATAGTACATGTCCTATTCTTGTCCGTTTTGCGGACAAGAATAGGCATTTCTACAATGGGCCGTCCGTTACGTTCCGCAAATTGCGGAAGGCACACGGGCGGCTTCCGTTTTATGCGGATCCACGGTTTGCGGACCGCAAAAAACGGAACGGTCGTGTGCATGAGGCCTTATGCTGTTCTTTTCTTCAGTTACGCTTTCTAGAATTTAGAAATAAATAGACAACTAGCCTATACAATTTCCCTTATCAATGGGGTGTAGCCATACACAGTCTGCTCCTGTCAGCACTGATTAGGCAACATTGGGGGGTACAGGGACAAGTCCCCAACTGGTAAGACCCAAGGTGTGCATGTGATGGACACCAGTGTTACCCATTTTGCATGCTATATATCAACGCCTATGATAGTAGTAAGTGATAGCATGTAATGCTGCCGTGCAATAGGACGGGTTGAATTTAGGCCGCCTAGCCCTTATCTTGGAGACGCGGTGATCTGTAAATCATCTGTGACTGATAGCATTGCTTCCATATTATTCACCAACTGTTTATAGACCACCGCATCGCAATATCAGGGTTTTTCTTAGGATATCAAGACAGCATTTCAGTAAAAAAATATGCATCGGATGTTTCTATATTTAGAGGCTAATAGACACATTCCATCCAGACCTCCAGTAGGTCATCCATCTATACAACATGAGAAAGGATTTACATGAAGTAGTCTGCCACAGGCTTTCATTCCATCCCATTGACTGTGTAGGGCAGAGAACGCTGACAGCTGCCTGTATAGCACCATGTGTACTAATGCTGTGCCTATAGCTGCAGGCGCTCTCTGCCGTCTGCTCCCTGATGGTGTCCTATCTATGTATAGACAGAGATCCATCAATCAAAGGAGGGGCCGATAGGGCAGCATGAACAATGAAGTGTTCCCTGTAAGTAATGGAAATGTCAAAAACTTCCCACACAGGTCCCCTTTACCTACTCAGTCATTAAAACTGCTGTGTTAACAGCTATTCTCAACGCAATTGTCCTTAAAGGACAAAGTCGATTTAAAATTGGTTTTGGTGGAAAACCTTTATCATCTGCACCTTTCAAATATCATAAAAGATTATTGTATTTCTCCAGTGAAAGGGAACATGATAACCCTATGCCTTCCGCAGGCAGTAAATGAACAGCTATCCTCTAGACTTTGCACTTCACCACATTTTTCTGTTTTGTGTCTCGACATCTGAAATTCTTTCCCTTGTGATGAGAAGTGACTCATTCACTGTGTAATGGACCTGCAGACTCAGATGTGGATTTGGAAATTACAAAATTGCATCAAGTAATTTAATACAACATAATCACAGAGTTTGTAATGTGCAGAGCGTCTTACAGAGCAAATGCTCTTAGATACACTGCCTGTCCAAAAAAAAAGTTGCCACCTGGTTTTAACTAAGCAAATAGTTAGGAGCCTCCTATTGGATAATTACTGCATGGGTGATTATCTTTCAGCTGGCAATAAGTTATTTAACCCCAACTGGTGCAATGAGTTGCTTCTTATTTCTTAAACAACCATGTCGAAAGACACATCTCATGGTCGTGGAAAAGATGTTAGTCTGTTTGAGAAGGGTCAAATCATTGGCATGCATCATGCAGAGAAAACATCTAAGGAGATTGCAGAAACTACTAAAATTGGGTTAAGAACTGTCCAACGCATTATTAAAAACTGGAAGGATAGTGGGGACCCATGGTATTCGAGGAAGAAATGTGGCGGGAAAAAGATCCTGAATGATCGTGATCGGAGAGCACTTAAACATTTGGTGAAATCAAATCGAAGAAAAACAACAGTAGAACTCAGGGCTATGTTTAATAGTGAAAGTAAGAGCATTTCCACATGCACAATGCGAAGGGAACTCAAGGGATTGGGACTGAACAGCTGTGTGGCCGTAAGAAAACCACTAATCAGTGAGGCAAACCAGAAAAAAAAGGCTTCAATTTGCTAGGGAGCATAAAGATTGGACTCTGGAGCAATGGAAGAAGGTCATGTGGTCTGATGAGTTCTTCAGGGTAAGAAAAGAGGCAGATGAAGTGATGCACCCATCATGCCTAGTGCCTACTGTACAAGCCTGTGGGGGCAGTGCTATGATCTGGGGTTGCTGCAGTTGGTCAGGTCTAGGTTCAGCAACAGATTGTGCTCCAAGAATGAGGTCAGCTGACTACCTGAACATACTGAATGACCAGGTTATTCCATCAATGGATTTGTTCTTCCCTAATGGCACGGACATATTCCAAGATGACAATGCCAGGATTCATCGGGCTCAAATTGTGAAAGAGTGGTTCAGGGAGCATGAGACATCATTTTCACACATGGATTGGCCACCACAGAGTCCAGACCTTAACCCCATTGAGAATCTTTGGGATGTGCTGGAGAAGGCTTTGCGCAGCAGTCAGACTCTACCATCATCAATGCAAGATCTTGGTGAAAAATTAATGCAACACTGGATGGAAATAAATCTTGTGACATTGCAGAAGCTTATCGAAACAATGCCACAGCGAATGCATGCCGTAATCAAAGCTAAAGGCGGTCCAACAAAATATTAGAGTGTGTGCCCTTTTTTTTTTGGTGGCAACTTTTTTTTGGACAGGCAGTGTATAATTGCACTTTATTTTAAACAAAATCTTATTTCTTATATATTGCTCCAGATAGGTCCTCTGTATCTGATCGGTGGGGGTCCGACACCCGGGACCCCTGACAATCAGCTGTTTGAGAAGGCACTGGCGCTCACAGAAGCGCCGCAGCCTTTTCTCTGCTTGCCAAGCACAGCATTGTCCATTAGATATTGCAGCTCTGCCCCATTTACTTCAATGGGGCTGAGCTGCACCTAGGTCATATGACTGATGAATGTGACGTCACATGACCTAGGGAAAGCTGCTGGTCTCTAATAATAATCCTCTGTCAAGAGGCACCACAATTTAAACTTGAAGTCCCACTCCCCTTTATCACTGTAGTATGATTGTGGCAAACCATCACTAGTGAATATCTCACAATATAATAAGCATAAGGCTGAAAACACACAGGCATTTTGTGGCTTTTTTTTGCACTTTTGAGGCTTTAGTTGCAGTTTTGGTGTATTTTTTTTAGGTAGAAACGCCAGTCAAGAAGCCACTTGTGCAGCTAGCCTCTGAGGAACCAGTGCAGAGGATGGGAGTGGTAGTTGCCCTGATGATATGCTGTATTACAGTGTACTCCCTCAGGTCCTTCCTCCCTGGATATCAGTGCAGTGGAAAGGTAGTTTGAAGAATGAGGCCAGAAGTAAACATATAACAGTTAGAGTTGAGCGAACATCTGGATGTTCGGGTTCGAGAAGTTCGGCCGAACTTCCCGTAAATGTTCGGGTTCGGGATCCGAACCCGAACCGAACTTCGTCCCGAACCCGAACCCGAACCCCATTGAAGTCAATGGGGACCCGAACTTTTGGGCACTAAAAAGGCTGTAAAACAGCCCAGGAAAGAGCTAGAGGGCTGCAAAAGGCAGCAACATGTAGGTAAATCCCCTGCAAACAAATGTGGATAGGAAAATGAATTAAAATTAAAATAAAAAAAATAAAAATGAACCAATATCAATTGGACAGAGGTCCCATAGCAGAGAATCTGGCTTCACGTCAGCAGAGAATCAGTCTCTTCATGCCATAGCAAAGAATCTGGCTTCATGTCAGCAGAGAATCAGTCTCTTCATGCCATAGCAGAGAATCTGGCTTCATGTCAGCGCAGAATCAGTCTTCATGTCATAGCAGAGAATCAGGCTTCACGTCACCCACCACTGGAACAGGCCACTGTCACACATTTAGGCCCCGGCACCCAGACAGAGGAGAGCGGTCCCGTAACAGAGAATCTGGCCTTATGTCAGCGCAGAATCTGTATTCATGTCATAGCAGAGAATCAGGCTTCACGTCACCCACCACTGGAACAGGCCACTGTCACACATTTAGGCAGAGGCACCCAGGCAGAGGAGAGAGGTCCCGTAACAGAGAATCTGGCCTTATGTCAGCGCAGAATCTGTATTCATGTCATAGCAGAGAATCAGGCTTCACGTCACCCACCACTGGAACAGGCCACTGTCGCACATTTAGGCCCAGGCACCCAGGCAGAGGAGAGAGGTCCTGTAACAGAGAATCTGGCCTTATGTCAGCGCAGAATCTGTATTCATGTCATAGCAGAGAATCAGGCTTCACGTCACCCACCACTGGAACAGGCCACTGTCACACATTTAGGCCCAGGCACCTAGGCAGAGGAGAGAGGTCCCGTAACAGAGAATCTGGCCTTATGTCAGCGCAGAATCTGTATTCATGTCATAGCAGAGAATCAGGCTTCACGTCACCCACCACTGGAACAGGCCACTGTCACACATTTAGGCCCCGGCACCCAGACAGAGGAGAGCGGTCCCGTAACAGAGAATCTGGCCTTATGTCAGCGCAGAATCTGTCTTCATGTCATAGCAGAGAATCAGGCTTCACGTCAGCCACCACTGGAACAGGCCACTGTCACACATTTAGGCCCAGGCACCCAGGCAGAGGAGAGCGGTCCCGTAACAGAGAATCTGGCCTTATGTCAGCGCAGAATCTGTATTCATGTCATAGCAGAGAATCAGGCTTCACGTCACCCACCACTGGAACAGGCCACTGTCACACATTTAGGCCCCGGCACCCAGACAGAGGAGAGGTTCATTCAACTTTGGGTTGCCCCGCAATATAATGGTAAAATGAAATTAAAAATAGTATTGAATGAGGAAGTGCCCTGGAGTAGAATAATATATTGTTAAGGGGAGGTAGTTAATATCTAATCTGCACAAGGGATGGACAGGTCCTGTGGGATCCATGCCTGGTTCATTTTTATGAACGTCAGCTTGTCCACATTGGCTGTAGACAGGCGGCTGCGTTTGTCTGTAATAACGCCCCCTGCCGTGCTGAATACACGTTCAGACAAAACGCTGGCCGCCGGGCAGGCCAGCACCTCCAAGGCATAAAAGTCTAGCTCTGGCCACGTGGACAATTTGGAGACCCAGAAGTTGAATGGGGCCGAACCATCAGTAAGTACGTGGAGGGGTGTGCACAGGTACTGTTCCACCATGTTAGTGAAATGTTGCCTCCTGCTAACACGTTCCGTATCAGGTGGTGGTGCACTTAGCTGTGGCGTGTTGACAAAACTTTTCCACATCTCTGCCATGCTAACCCTGCCCTCAGAGGAGCTGGGCGTGACACAGCTGCGTTGGCGACCTCTTGCTCCTCCTCTGCCTTCGCCTTGGGCTTCCACTGGTTCCCCTGTGACATTTGGGAATGCTCTCAGTAGCGCGTCTACCAACGTGCGCTTGTACTCGCGCATCTTCCTATCACGCTCCAGTGTAGGAAGTAAGGTGGGCACATTGTCTTTGTACCGGGGATCCAGCAGGGTGGCAACCCAGTAGTCCGCACACGTTAAAATGTGGGCAACTCTGCTGTCGTTGCGCAGGCACTGCAGCATGTAGTCGCTCATGTGTGCCAGGCTGCCCAGAGGTAAGGACAAGCTGTCCTCTGTGGGAGGCGTATCGTCATCGTCCTGTGTTTCCCCCCAGCCACGCACCAGTGATGGGCCCGAGCTGCTTTGGGTGCCACCCCGCTGTGAACATGCTTCATCCTCATCCTCCTCCACCTCCTCCTCATCCTCGTCCTCCTCGTCCTCCAGTAGTGGGCCCTGTCTGGCCACATTTGTACCTGGCCTCTGGTGTTGCAAAAAACCTCCCTCTGAGTCACTTCGAAGAGACTGGCCTGAAAGTGCTAAAAATGACCCCTCTTCCTCCTCTTCCTCCTGGGCCACCTCCTCTTCCATCATCGCCCTAAGTGTTTTCTCAAGGAGACATAGAAGTGGTATTGTAACGCTGATAACGGCTTCATCGCCACTGGCCATGTTGGTGGAGTACTCGAAACAGAGCAACAGGGCACACAGGTCTCGCATGGAGGCCCAGTCATTGGTGGTGAAGTGGGTCTGATCCGCAGTGCGACTGACCCGTGCGTGCTGCAGCTGAAACTCCACTATGGCCTGCTGCTGCTCGCACAGTCTGTCCAGCATATGCAAGGTGGCGTTCCACCTGGTGGGCACGTCGCATATGAGGTGGTGAGCGGGAAGGCCGAAGTTACGCTGTAGCGCAGACAGGCGAGCAGCGGCAGGGTGTGAACGCCGGAAGCGCGAACAGACGGCCCGCACTTTATGCAGCAGCTCTGACATGTCGGGGTAGTTGCGAATGAACTTCTGCACCACCAAATTCAGCACATGCGCCAGGCAAGGGATGTGCGTCAAACCGGCTAGTCCCAGAGCTGCAACGAGATTTCGCCCATTATCGCACACCACCAGGCCGGGCTTGAGGCTCACCGGCAGCAACCACTCGTCGGTCTGTTGTTCTATACCCCGCCACAACTCCTGTGCGGTGTGGGGCCTGTCCCCCAAACATATGAGTTTCAGAATGGCCTGCTGACGTTTACCCCCGTGCTGTGCTGAAGTTGGTGGTGAAGGTGTGTGGCTGACTGGATGAGCAGGTGGAAGAAGAGGAGGAGGAAGCTGAGTAGGAGGAGGAGGAGACAGGAGGCAAAGAATGTTGCCCTGCGATCCTTGGCGGCGGAAGGACGTGCGCCAAATAGCTCTCCGCCTGGGGCCCAGCCGCCACTACATTTACCCAGTGTGCAGTTAGGGAGATATAGCGTCCCTGGCCGTGCTTACTGGTCCACGTATCTGTGGTTAGGTGGACCTTGCCACAGATGGCGTTGCGCAGTGCACACTTGATTTTATCGGACACTTGTTTGTGCAGGGAAGGCACGGCTCTCTTGGAGAAGTAGTGGCGGCTGGGAACAACATACTGTGGGACAGCAAGTGACATGAGCTGTTTGAAGCTCTGTGTGTCCACCAGCCTAAATGACAGCATTTCATAGGCCAGTAGTTTAGAAATGCTGGCATTCAGGGCCAGGGATCGAGGGTGGCTAGGTGAGAATTTACGCTTTCTCTCAAATGTTTGTGAGATGGAGAGCTGAACGCTGCCGTGTGACATGGTTGAGATGCTTGGTGACGCAGGTGGTGGTGTTGGTGGTACATCCCATGTTTACTGGGCGGCAGGTGCCAACGTTCCTCCAGAGGGGGAGGATGAGGTCGAGGCGGCGGCAGCAGCAGCAGAAGAGGCCGAGGCGGCAGCAGCAGAAGAGGTAGCAGGGGGAGCCTGAGTGACTTCCTTGTTTTTAAGGTGTTTACTCCACTGCAGTTCATGCTTTGCATGCAGGTGCCTGGTCATGCAGGTTGTGCTGAAGGTTCAGAACGTTAATGCCTCGCTTCAGGCTCTGATGGCACAGCGTGCAAACCACTCGGGTCTTGTCGTCAGCACATTGTTTGAAGAAGTGCCATGCCAGGGAACTCCTTGAAGCTGCCTTTGGGGTGCTCGGTCCCAGATGGCGGCGGTCAGGAGCAGGCGGAGTCTCTTGGCGGCGGGTGTTCTGATTTTGCCTACTGCTCCCTCTTTTGCTACGCTGTTGGCTCGGTCTCACCACTGCCTCTTCCTCCGAACTGTGAAAGTCAGTGGCACGACCTTCATTCCATGTGGGGTTTAGGACCTCATCGTCCCCTGCATCGTCTTCCACCCAGTCTTGATCCCTGACCTCCTGTTCAGTCTGCACACTGCAGAAAGACGCAGCAGTTGGCACCTGTGTTTCGTCATCATCAGAGACGTGCTGAGGTGGTATTCCCATGTCCTCATCATCAGGAAAAATAAATGGTTGTGCGTTAGTGCATTCTATCTCTTCCACCCCTGGGGAAGGGCTAGGTGGATGCCCTTGGGAAACCCTGGCAGCAGAGTCTTCAAACAGCATAAGAGACTGCTGCATAACTTGAGGCTCAGACAGTTTCCCTGATATGCATGGGGGTGATGTGACAGACCGATGGGCTTGGTTTTCATGCGCCATCTGTGCGCTTTCTGCAGAAGACTGGGTGGGAGATAATGTGAACGTGCTGGATCCACTGTCGGCCACCCAATTGACTAATGCCTGTACCTGCTCAGGCCTTACCATCCTTAGAACGGCATTGGGCCCCACCAAATATCGCTGTAAATTCTGCTGGCTACTGGGACCTGAGGTAGTTGGTTCACTAGGACGTGTGGCTGTGGCAGAACGGCCACATCCTCTCCCAGCACCAGAGGGTCCACTAACACCACCACGACCATGTCCACGTCCGCGTCCGCGTCCCTTATTAGATGTTTTCCTCATTGTTCCCGTTCACCACAATTTTGAGAATGGCAAATTTGGGAATGCTTTTTCAACCCAGAACAAAAAGTCTGCTTTTACGGTCACTACAAATAACTTGATCAGCTAAAACTGTGCAGATTTGGTTGAATAGAGATGTGAGACCTGTTTTTTTTTGCGCTGTGTGACAGTTATAGGTTTAATCACAGAATGACGCTTCTATCAGCACGCTAGCGTGTGTCTTAGGTTTTTCTGAATGACACTATCAATACCTTCAATGTAAGATTTTCTTTTTGGGATAGATTTCAAGTAGGCCTCAAATACCACAAACTAGTTATTTTGAGAATGGCAAATTTGGGAATGCTTTTTCAACCCAGAACAAAAAGTCTGCTTTTACGGTCACTACAAATAACTTGACCAGCTAAAACTGTGCAGATTTGGTTGAATAGAGATGTGAGACCTGTTTTTTTTTGCGCTGTGTGACAGTTATAGGTTTAATCACAGAATGACACTTCTATCAGCACGCTAGCGTGTGTCTTAGGTTTTTATGAATGACACTATCAATACCTTCAATGTAAGATTTTCTTTTTGGGATAGATTTCAAGTAGGCCTCAAATACCACAAACTAGTTATTTTGAGAATGGCAAATTTGGGAATGCTTTTTCAACCCAGAACAAAAAGTCTGCTTTTACGGTCAATACAAATAACTTGACCAGCTAAAACTGTGCAGATTTGGTTGAATAGAGATGTGAGACCTGTTTTTTTTTGCGCTGTGTGACAGTTATAGGTTTAATCACAGAATGACACTTCTATCAGCACGCTAGCGTGTGTCTTAGGTTTTTCTGAATGACACTATCAATACCTTCAATGTAAGATTTTCTTTTTGGGATAGATTTCAAGTAGGCCTCAAATACCACAAACTAGTTATTTTGAGAATGGCAAATTTGGGAATGCTTTTTCAACCCAGAACAAAAAGTCTGCTTTTACGGTCACTACAAATAACTTGACCAGCTAAAACTGTGCAGATTTGGTTGAATAGAGATGTGAGACCTGTTTTTTTTTGCGCTGTGTGACAGTTATAGGTTTAATCACAGAATGACACTTCTATCAGCACGCTAGCGTGTGTCTTAGGTTTTTCTGAATGACACTATAAATACCTTCAATGTAAGATTTTCTTTTTGGGATAGATTTCAAGTAGGCCTCAAATACCACAAACTAGTTATTTTCAGAATGGCAAATTTGGGAATGCTTTTTCAACCCAGAACAAAAAGTCTGCTTTTACGGTCACTACAAATAACTTGACCAGCTAAAACTGTGCAGATTTGGTTGAATAGAGATGTGAGACCTGTTTTTTTTTGCGCTGTGTGACAGTTATAGGTTTAATCACAGAATGACACTTCTATCAGCACGCTAGCGTGTGTCTTAGGTTTTTCTGAATGACACTATCAATACCTTCAATGTAAGATTTTCTTTTTGGGATAGATTTCAAGTAGGCCTCAAATACCACAAACTAGTTATTTTGAGAATGGCAAATTTGGGAATGCTTTTTCAACCCAGAACAAAAAGTCTGCTTTTACGGTCACTACAAATAACTTGACCAGCTAAAACTGTGCAGATTTGGTTGAATAGAGATGTGAGACCTGTTTTTTTTTGCGCTGTGTGACAGTTATAGGTTTAATCACAGAATGACACTTCTATCAGCACGCTAGCGTGTGTCTTAGGTTTTTCTGAATGACACTATCAATACCTTCAATGTAAGATTTTCTTTTTGGGATAGATTTCAAGTAGGCCTCAAATACCACAAACTAGTTATTTTGAGAATGGCAAATTTGGGAATGCTTTTTCAACCCAGAACAAAAAGTCTGCTTTTACGGTCACTACAAATAACTTGACCAGCTAAAACTGTGCAGATTTGGTTGAATAGAGATGTGAGACCTGTTTTTTTTTTTGCGCTGTGTGACAGTTATAGGTTTAATCACAGAATGACACTTCTATCAGCACGCTAGCGTGTGTCTTAGGTTTTTCTGAATGACACTATCAATACCTTCAATGTAAGATTTTCTTTTTGGGATAGATTTCAAGTAGGCCTCAAATACCACAAACTAGTTATTTTGAGAATGGCAAATTTGGGAATGCTTTTTCAACCCAGAACAAAAAGTCTGCTTTTACGGTCACTACAAATAACTTGACCAGCTAAAACTGTGCAGATTTGGTTGAATAGAGATGTGAGACCTGTTTTTTTTTGCGCTGTGTGACAGTTATAGGTTTAATCACAGAATGACACTTCTATCAGCACGCTAGCGTGTGTCTTAGGTTTTTCTGAATGACACTATCAATACCTTCAATGTAAGATTTTCTTTTTGGGATAGATTTCAAGTAGGCCTCAAATACCACAAACTAGTTATTTTCAGAATGGCAAATTTGGGAATGCTTTTTCAACCCAGAACAAAAAGTCTGCTTTTACGGTCACTACAAATAACTTGACCAGCTAAAACTGTGCAGATTTGGTTGAATAGAGATGTGAGACCTGTTTTTTTTTGCGCTGTGTGACAGTTATAGGTTTAATCACAGAATGACACTTCTATCAGCACGCTAGCGTGTGTCTTAGGTTTTTCTGAATGACACTATCAATACCTTCAATGTAAGATTTTCTTTTTGGGATAGATTTCAAGTAGGCCTCAAATACCACAAACTAGTTATTTTGAGAATGGCAAATTTGGGAATGCTTTTTCAACCCAGAACAAAAAGTCTGCTTTTACGGTCACTACAAATAACTTGACCAGCTAAAACTGTGCAGATTTGGTTGAATAGAGATTTGAGACCTGTTTTTTTTTGTGCTGTGTGACAGTTATAGGTTTAATCACAGAATGACACTTCTATCAGCACGCTAGCGTGTGTCTTAGGTTTTTATGAATGACACTATCAATACCTTCAATGTAAGATTTTCTTTTTGGGATAGATTTCAAGTAGGCCTCAAATACCACAAACTAGTTATTTTGAGAATGGCAAATTTGGGAATGCTTTTTCAACCCAGAACAAAAAGTCTGCTTTTACGGTCACTACAAATAACTTGACCAGCTAAAACTGTGCAGATTTGGTTGAATAGAGATGTGAGACCTGTTTTTTTTGCGCTGTGTGACAGTTATAGGTTTAATCACAGAATGACACTTCTATCAGCACGCTAGCGTGTGTCTTAGGTTTTTATGAATGACACTATCAATACCTTCAATGTAAGATTTTCTTTTTGGGATAGATTTCAAGTAGGCCTCAAATACCACAAACTAGTTATTTTGAGAATGGCAAATTTGGGAATGCTTTTTCAACCCAGAACAAAAAGTCTGCTTTTACGGTCACTACAAATAACTTGACCAGCTAAAACTGTGCAGATTTGGTTGAATAGAGATGTGAGACCTGTTTTTTTTTGCGCTGTGTGACAGTTATAGGTTTAATCACAGAATGACACTTCTATCAGCACGCTAGCGTGTGTCTTAGGTTTTTCTGAATGACACTATCAATACCTTCAATGTAAGATTTTCTTTTTGGGATAGATTTCAAGTAGGCCTCAAATACCACAAACTAGTTATTTTCAGAATGGCAAATTTGGGAATGCTTTTTCAACCCAGAACAAAAAGTCTGCTTTTACGGTCACTACAAATAACTTGACCAGCTAAAACTGTGCAGATTTGGTTGAATAGAGATGTGAGACCTGTTTTTTTTTGCGCTGTGTGACAGTTATAGGTTTAATCACAGAATGACACTTCTATCAGCACGCTAGCGTGTGTCTTAGGTTTTTCTGAATGACACTATCAATACCTTCAATGTAAGATTTTCTTTTTGGGATAGATTTCAAGTAGGCCTCAAATACCACAAACTAGTTATTTTCAGAATGGCAAATTTGGGAATGCTTTTTCAACCCAGAACAAAAAGTCTGCTTTTACGGTCACTACAAATAACTTGACCAGCTAAAACTGTACAGATTTGGTTGAATAGAAATGTCAGGTCTATTTTTTAGGCGCTGGGTGACAGGCTCAACTTGCCCCTGATGTAATATATGGCCAAAAAATAACCACACTGTTGATGGTTAAATGCACTTGGGTGACACAGGCTCAGCCTGCAGCTGATGTAGTATATGGCCAAAAAATAATCAGACTGTTGATGGTTAAATGCACTTGGGTGACACAGGCTCAGCCTGCAGCTAATGTAGTATATGGCCAAAAAATAACCAGACTGTTGATGGTTAAATGCACTTCGGTGACACAGGCTCAGCCTGCAGCTGATATAGGATATAGCACAAAATAACCACACTATCGATGGTTAAATACACTTGGTGATAGCTCGTGCTGGCGCACCACAAGTCACAAAATGGCCACCGATCACCCCAGAAAAAAAGTGATCTAAAAACGCTCTGGGCAGCCTCAAAAAAGTGAGCAAGTCAATAATAGCACTTCAATGATCCACAGCTGCAGATCGATCACAGAATGAAGTCTTTTGGAGGAGTTAATCTGCCTAATCTCACCCTAACGTCGCAGCTGCAACCTCTCCCTATACTGATCATAGCAGAGTTACGTGCGGCGCTACGTGACTCCAGCTTAAATAGAGGCTGGGTCACATGGTGCACTGGCCAATCACAGCCATTCCAATAGTAGGCATGGCTGTGATGGCCTCTTGGGCCAAGTAGTATGACGCTTGTTGATTGGCTGCTTTGCAGCCTTTCAAAAAGCGCCAAGAAAGCGCCGAACACCGAACCAAAACCCAGACTTTTCCGAAAATGTTCGGGTTCGGGTCCGTGTCACGGACACCCCAAAATTCGGTACGAACCCGAACTATACAGTTCGGGTTCGCTCATCCCTAATAACAGTCACTCTTACTTAGTGCTCCTTACATATACTATCCTGTTGATAACTCTCTCTTGCACTTCTGGCTAACAGCAATAAACTGGCACTTGTAGATATATGTGTTCACTGTATAATGTAGGTTTGAAGTTGCTCTGGTGGGTCTGGCCAGACTATTTATTATTGTGTTTTTATCGAGTTTGCTGTTTACTACTACAGTCGTTGCCAAAAGTTTTGAGAATGACAAAAATATTAGTTTTCACAAAGTTTGCTGCTAAACTGCTTTTAGATCTTTGTTTCAGTTGTTTCTGTGATGTAGTGAAATCGAATTACACGCACTTCATACGTTTCAAAGGCTTTTATCGACAATTACATGACATTTATGCAGAGTCAGTATTTGCAGTGTTGGCCCTTCTTTTTCAGGACCTCTGCAATTCGACTGGGCATGCTCTCAAACCAATTCCTGACTGATAGCAACCCATTCTTTCATAATCACTTCTTGGAGTTTGTCAGAATTAGTGGGTTTTTGTTTGTCCACCCGGCTCTTGAGGATTGACCACAAGTTCTCAATGGGATTAAGATCTGGGGAGTTTCCAGGCCATGGACCCAAAATGTCAACGTTTTGGTCCCCGAGCCACTTAGTTATCACTTTTGCCTTATGGCACGGTGCTCCATCGTGCTGGAAAATGCATTGTCCTTCACCAAACTGTTGTTGGATTGTTGGAAGAAGTTGCTGTTGGAGGGTGTTTTGATACCATTCTTTATTCATGGCTGTGTTTTTAGGCAAAATTGTCAGTGAGCCAACTCCCTTGGATGAGAAGCAACCCCACACATGAATGGTCTCAGGATGCTTTACTGTTGGCATGACACAGGACTGATGGTAGCGCTCACCTTTTCTTCTCCGGACAAGCCTTTTTCCAGATGCCCCAAACAATCGGAAAGAGGCTTCATCGGAGAATATGACTTTGCCCCAGTCCTCAGCAGTCCATTCACCATACTTTCTGCAGAAGATCAATCTGTCCCTGATGTTTTTTTTGGAGAGAAGTGGCTTCTTTGCTGCCCTTCTTGACACCAGGCCATCTTCCAAAAGTCTTTGCCTCATTGTGCGTACAGAAGCGCTCACACCTGCCTGCTGCCATTCCTAAGCAAGCTCTGCACTTGTGGCACTCCGATCCCGCAGCTGAATCCTCTTTAGGAGACGATCCTGGCGCTTGCTGGACTTTCTTGGACTCCCTGAAGCCTTCTTAACAAGAATTGAACCTCTTTCCTTGAAGTTCTTGATGATCCTATAAATTGTTGATTGAGGTGCAATTTTAGTAGCCACAATATCCTTGCCTGTGAAGCCATTTTTATGCAATGCAATGATGGCTGCACGCGTTTCTTTGCAGGTCACCATGGTTAACAATGGAAGAACAATGATTTCAAGCATCACCCACCTTTTAACATGTCAAGTCTGTCATTTTAACCCAATCAGCCTGACATAATGATCTCCAGCCTTGTGCTCGTCAACATTCTCACCTGAGTTAACAAGACGATTACTGAAATGATCTCAGCAGGTCCTTTACTGACAGCAATGAAATGCAGTGGAAAGTTTTTTTTGGGATTAAGTAAATTTTCATGGCAAAGAAGGACTATGCAATTCATCTGATCACTCTTCATAACATTCTGGAGTATATGCAAATTGCTATTATAAAAACTTAAGCAGCAACTTTTCCAATTTCCAATATTTATGTAATTCTCAAAACTTTTGGCCACGACTGTATACTGTTTATTGATTTTATCAAAATACCACCCACTCCAGACATCAGCGAGTGCCCAGCCTTTCCTTGATATATTGTTTTTTTATAGATTGGGTGAATCTGTTGGCTGAGAGCACCCATCCGGGGGACCTGACGCAGTAGTGCTACTTTTACACATTTTTCACCACTTGTAGATATAGGTGTCCACTGTGTAATGTAGGTTTGAAGTTGCTGTGGCCTGGATGCTATCTAGGTGATGGGTGTCCAAACTGTATTCCCTCATCTGCAGCAGAATCTGTAAAGCTGTGGCTTGCTGGTCACTCTGCTGTCTGGATCTTGCTGTAGATTTCCAGTTATGCTGGTGCTCTTGGAGTTTACCTGGAGTAGTGGTCTCATAGGGCTAGGAAGTTAGAAACATCTTGGCATGTAACAAAGATCTCCAGCTCCATTGAGGACATCATCAGGGTACAATGTGTCTTTCTACCACGACCTCTCTTTGTATCATATGAGCATTGGCCAGATGCCATGTTGGTAGCTGGACGATGGGGAGCTCACTAATTTTTTTCATGGCTTTGGTGACTGTTACTTACTCTACTTTGTATGCTATCTTTTGTATTTTATCATAGTTTAGTAAACTTTTTATGCACTAAAGCTGCATTTATTAACGGGTCTCGGGATTCACTGTAATACAAGGACATAGATATCATGTCACATGAGGCTGCTCAGGGACAATTGCAAAATAACTATTTCCAATAATCAGAGAACAGAATTTACACTAGCTTTACACAATGCAAATCCAGCAAGCACCAATATCAGTTTGATAACGTGTCAACCTGACAATAGTGTTACAATAGTGAAACAAACTTTGCACATTAACAAGAAACCTATCACAATGACCAATAGGGGCCACATAAATCAATACAGTCAGGTCCATAAATATTTGGACATCGACACAATTCTAACATTTTTGGCTCTATACACCACCACAATGGATTTGAAATGAAACGAACAAGATGTGCTTTACCTGCAGACTGTCAGCTTTAATTTGAGGGTATTTACATCCAAATCAGGTGAACGGTGTAGGAATTACAACAGTTTGCATATGTGCCTCCCACTTGTTAAGGGACCAAAAGTAATGGGACATAATAATAATCATAAATCAAACTTTCACTTTTTAATACTTGGTTGCCAATCCTTTGCAGTCAATTACAGCCTGAAGTCTGGAACGCATAGACATCACCAGACGCTGGGTTTCATCCCTGGTGATGCTCTGCCAGGCCTCCACTGCAGCTGTCTTCAGTTCCTGCTTTTTCTTAGGGCATTTTCCCTTCAGATTTGTCTTCAGCAAGTGAAATGCATGCGCAATCGGATTCAGGTCAGGTGATTGACTTGACCATTGCATAACATTCCACTTCTTTCCCTTAAAAAACTATTTGGTTGCTTTTGCAGTATACTTTGGGTCATTGTCCATCTGCACTGTGAAGCGCCGTCCCATGAGTTTTGAAGGATTTGGCTGAATATGAGCAGATAATATTGCCTGAAACACTTCAGAATTCATCCTGCTGCTTTTGTCAGCAGTCACATCATCAATAAATACAAGAGAACCAGTTCAATTGGCAGCCATGCATGCCCACGCCATGACACTACCACCACCATGCTTCACTGATGAGGTGGTATGCTTAGGATTATGAGCAGTTCCTTTCCTTCTCCATACTCTTCTCTTCCCATCACTCTGGTACAAGTTGATCTTGGTCTCATCTGTCCATAAGATGTTGTTCCAGAACTGTGAAGGCTTTTTTTCGATGTCATTTGGCAAACTCTAATCTAGCCTTCCTGTTTTTGAGGCTCACCAATGGTTTACATCTTGTGGTGAACCCTCTGTATTTACTCTGGTGAAGTCTTCTCTTGATTGTTGACTTTGAAACACATACACCTACCTCCTGGTGAGTGTTCTTGATCTGGCCAACTGTTGTGAAGGGTGTTTTCTTCACCAGGGAAAGAATTCTTCGGTCATCCACCACAGTTGTTTTCCGTGGTCTTCCGTGTCTTTTGGTGTTGCTGAGCTCACCGCTGCGTTCCTTCTTTTTAAGAATGTTCCAAACAGTTGTTTTGGTCATGCCTAATGTTTTTGCTATCTCTCTGATGGGTTTGTTTTGTTTTTCAGCCTAATGATGGCTTACTACACTGATAGTGACAACTTTTTGGATCTCATCTTGAGAGTTGACAGCAACAGATTCCAAATGCAAATAGCGCACTTGAAATTAACTCTGGACCTTTTATCTGCTCATTGTAATTGAAATAACACACACCTGGCCATGGAACAGCTGAGAAGCCAATTGTCCTATTACTTTTGGTCCCTTAATAGGCGGGAGGCACATATGCAAACTGTTGTAATTCCTACACCATTCACCTGATTTGGATGTAAGTACCCTCAAATTAAAGCTGACAGTTTGCAGTTAAAGCACATATTGTTCGTTTCATTTCAAATCCATTGTGGTGGTGTATAGAGCCCAAAAAAATTGAATTGTGTCAATGTCCCAATATTTATGGACCTGACTGTACAACCTATAATACGTGATGTGTTAGCCCAAGTAATAAATCATCACCGAACAATTAATATAAATATAAGTTTATTGATGTCAACATTTAAAAATCAATATACATGATGGATACAAGTTATGGTCCATAAAATCCAATGGGGAACAAAAAACAAGTGAGGGGGCAAAAATACCTGGGAAGGGGATGCAAACTGGCACTGCCCAGTATATCAATACATGATTATATAAAGTACTAACATTAGGGCATATAAAATCTTGAAGTCAGACCACATATATGGTATTATAAACAAGTAAAGTGCAAGTGCATGGCCCAAATGTAGCAGCATTACATAGTAACAGTTAATAAAACAGGCAGACACCAAGCTACCCACCTTCCCAGTGCCCCCTCACTTACCCTACACGTATCGCCACCAGGCTTCGTCAGGGGAAGTGGATAACTTGTATCCATCATGTATATTGATTTTTAAATGTTGACATCAATAAACTTATATTTATATTAATTGTTCGATGATGATTTATTACTTGGGCTAACACATCACGTATTATAGGTTGTATAAACTTTGCACATTGTTAAACTAAGCCAGCTTGATAAGTCAATAGTAATAAGTCAGAGCAACTGGATATTTTTTAATGTTTTTTGTTGAAGACGTTTTGCTAGTCATCTGACTGGCTTTCTCAATTAAAATGGCTTATACGAGAATTTTCCAGCATTAAATACTGGAAACCCATGCTTCAGTCATGGAAGTAAGATATTGATCGTATTTACATGAATGAAGCTATTAGTGTGATTAAACTGCCTTGGGACAGGTGTTAGAGCAGCATTGTAAGTAGCAGACAATAGATCTTGCACCCCTCCACCTTCATTCAAGTTTGGTTTCTCCAATTGAACAGAAAAAGCTTCTCTCACACCTCTTTTAAATTAGTCCTCCTCTGTTTCTGAGATACAAACCATGTTATCATCAAACAAGGTACATGAGTCACTAGTATTTAATGCCAGAGAATTATTGTACAAGTCATTCTAACAACTGGATGACTAGCGAAATGCCTTCAAGACAAAAAAATTTATGTCCATTTGCTCTAACTTATTATCACTGATATACCATGACTTGGATGAATGAGAACCTTCACAAACACACCAGCACAAGAATTACTTTAACGTGTGCTTTATTTGTAGTTTAGAGGGACTTTGGTATAACTGGTTTGAATAAAATTGTCCATTTGTATTGTAGTCTTTCTCTGCTTTGCACTTTAGGTAAAATTTAACATCCCATTCTCATTCTATACTTTTAGAACATTGAAGGGTTTGGCCATTTTCTTATGAAATTCCAAAAATGCCAAAAAACAGATGTGTATTGGCCTCAATGCTGCATGTGAACACTGAACACAATGGTGTTCATATTTACCCATGTGACTGCCTACCTGGCTGCATTCTCTTCTGAGCGCATGCTCAGATTCACAAGGTTCTGCTGTCTGACTCGGTGCCTACCCTCAACTGCTGTGCAGAAGAAGATGCAGCCAAGGAGATGGTCACATGGATAACTCAAGTAACCACTATCATCCTGACAACCATTCATGCGGCGACCCATATGCCCTTCCTGTGGGCAGCAGGAGGGCTTCAATTTCGTTGCTCCGGTAAGCCACGAGGCATTTTACCCCTTCCTATGTCAGTAGACATTAGTTTATGGCTTTTTGGAAATTTCATCAAAAAGTAAAGAAATATCAATAGGAAATACCATAATATACTGATCGTTGGGGGGATGAGGGTCAGACAACCCACCATTACATGTGGTATTTGCTGCTCAAATTCCTGTGGATTTTAGCCTCTCCATTGCAAAGAGTGAAATCTATGATGCAGATCCAGAGCATAAATTGACAGATCTCAAATCTGCACCATAGTTCAATTTAGCTGCAGATTTTCTACATAGCTTGTCAATGAGATTTCTGGAAATCTCACCCACTTTGCCGATGCTGTACAACACTGAGGATTTGCTGCACAAGTATCCACACAGACAAATCCTCGGCATATCCGCCACTTGGTAACCCACTCTCACTGTTTTTCTTTGTATAGCAGCACTACTGGTCACCAACTGTACAGTATACTGCAACATAGCCCCCCCCCCCCCGTTCACTTCAATAGGGCTATGCTACATTACCTGTGGAGGAAAAGCTGCAAAGGTGGGACAGCCCTAAGACAATTCCAGAATAGGCGAGGTTCCCGGCAATTGAGCCAACATTGATCAAGAGGTTGTTACATATCCTAGCAATAGCCCATCACTTTCTCTATAAAGAGGTTGTCAGAACTGGAGAATATCTTTTTGTTATCCCTGAAGATAATTCATGACAAAGGTTCTACACTGCTGAGATACCAACCATAATTCTTGAAGAAACCCAGTGGCACATTTTCAATTTGCTTTCTTTGCCACCACAAAGTAAATGAAGCATTACACAGTTCCTATTCTATTAGGCTCTCAATAGTATGCATGGACATGGAAGATCCTCCAGAGTGAGAAATGCGAAGACTCTTAAAGGGAACCTGTCACCATGAACCTGCAATGCAATCTGCAGGCAGCAGGTTATACAGCAGGAGGAGCTGAGCAGATGTATAGTTTTGTGGGAAAAGATTCAGTAAAAATTTTAATTTATGCATTTAAATTCCTGCTCATTCTGGGCTTTGAAGTCAAGGAGTCGGTCCTATCAGTGACTGACAGCTATCTTTGCATACACAGTCAAAGGGGGAAGGTTGTCAATCACTGATAGGACTGACTCCTGGACCTCAAAGTCCAGAAAGAGTAGGAATTTAAATGTATAAATTAAAATTTACGGAATCTTTTCCTACAAAACTACATATCAATCTGCTCAGCTTCTCCTGCTCTATAACAAGCTCAGCTCAGACACCACATTAAACATGACTGATTCCCTTTCAATAATACCTATATTATCTTCAGATTCGCTTTTTGAAAATGTAGTTTATAGTTCAGAAAATATTCATATATGATCATGTCCATAAAAAATGACAGTCATAAGATGCAGAAATACAAACCACGAGGACACATAAAAGTCTATCAGCCAGCGGGTACCTTTCATGGTGGGTGTTGTGCGTGACACTTTTTTCCTCTGGTGTGGGGACATGGGTAAAGTAGACTGTAAGAGACAAAGAGGTAAGCATGTTGTCAGATATCAATTTGACATCCTGAATGGTGTACGAATCAGTCATTATGCCTATTCTTGAATGGATTCAGCTGCAATTGCCAAGAAATGTCCTAATCGATAAGAAAACCAGGACATAATCTGAAGCTCTCTCTTTCTCCAGACGTTTACGGATTCTTTGTCACTTAAACACAAGGTATTCTTTAAGCCAAAAAATAAACGATGAGTCACGTATTTTCGAAACATAGAAATAAAGCTTTCAGAGATTATTCTTACATGAGCCGTCTGTTATAGAAATCGTCACAATCTTGAAGGCTCACTGGTAAAGAGTTTTCCAGTTTTCCAGAATTAGGGTGGCCATGCACAGTAGATAAATGTTGGGCAAGCCCATTCATTATGAACAACCATGGGGGATCCTGACTTTCCCCTGTTGGCGGATGTCGGGGGCGACTAGGTCTGAGTAGTTGAATTTTAGCTGCCCGATCCGTTTGTTCACCAGGAGATAAGCTGCTGCAGAGGCTTTCTCCCCTCTCCACATTCACAACACATGCACACTTGGCCAAACCAGGCAGGCATGTTTCTGGGAGGATCAGGAGAGAAACCTAGATAGCTTTGTATAGCGAGCCTTAAGGTACGACTTTACGGCGCGGTCGTGATCCTGTCTAATCGCGGCCAGCTGCGGTCAAGAACTGCTCGGCCAATTAGGCCGCAGCTGCCTGACATTTAGGAAAGAAGAATTCAGACCTTCTATACAGTGCTGTCTTCTTTAATTAAATATTAGGCTAATTGGCTAGGCGGTTCTTGATCTCAGCTGGCGCAACCCAACCGGACGAGCTCCCGTTTTTTAATTTCTCACTATAACAATATATCTTGGCACACTTTAAAGTGAAATCGCCAAGCTGCCTCTTTACCATAGCCTCATATG
The DNA here is from genome assembly GCF_905171765.1 of Bufo bufo. Taxonomy (NCBI): domain Eukaryota; kingdom Metazoa; phylum Chordata; class Amphibia; order Anura; family Bufonidae; genus Bufo; species Bufo bufo. Next base: position 591,189,955 of record NC_053391.1, read on the forward strand.
CAGCCCTTCACTTTACCAGAGGGCGCTGCATCACAATAGTGTGTTCCCAAACACTAGAGGGGAGATTTATCAAACTGGTGTAAAGTAGAACTGGCTGTGTTGCCCATAGCAACCAGATTACACGTTTCATTTTCCAAAGGAGCTGTGAAAAATGAAAGGTGGAATCTGATTGGTTGCTATGGCAAAACACAGCCAGTTCTACTTTACACCAGTTTGATAAATCTCCCACTATCTGCTTTTATAACATGAAGCTCCTGTAATTGGTAAATCTAATTAAACCTTGCAATATGTGCCAGGGTTCTGGTTATGGGCATAACTACAATGGTGGCAAGCAGAGTATTTGCTAGGTTGCCCAACAGATAAGGGGGTCAAACTTTACTTGGTGCAGCTGGAGATCACCATAGAAGTTGGGATGGGGAATTTATTGTGCAATGCTAAAAGTAAGGTCATGATTGTACTGTGACATCACTGTGCTAATTATCCAACTATTACATCACTGTGATAATTATCCAACTATTATATCACTGTGCTAATTATCCAACTATAATATCACTGTGCTAATTATCCAACTATTATATCACTGCGCTAATTATCCAACTATTATATCACTGTGCTAATTACCCCGCTATTATATCACTGTGCTAATTATCCAAATATAATATCACTGTGCTAATTATCCAACTATAATATCACTGTGCTAATTATCCAACTATAATATAGCACTGTGCTAATTATCCAACTATAATATCACTGTGCTAATTATCCAACTATAATATCACTGTGCTAATTACCCCGCTATTATATCACTGTGCTAATTACCCCGCTATTATATCACTGTGCTAATTATCCAACTATTATATCACTGTGCTAATTATCCAACTATTATATCACTGTGCTAATTATCCCGCTATTATATCACTGTGCTAATTATCCAACTATAATATCACTGTGCTAATTATCCAACTATTATATCACTGTGCTAATTATCCAACTATAATATCACTGTGCTAATTATCCAACTATTATATCACTGCGCTAATTATCCAACTATTATATCACTGTGCTAATTACCCCGCTATTATATCACTGTGCTAATTATCCAAATATAATATCACTGTGCTAATTATCCAACTATAATATCACTGTGCTAATTATCCAACTATAATATAGCACTGTGCTAATTATCCAACTATAATATCACTGTGCTAATTATCCAACTATAATATCACTGTGCTAATTACCCCGCTATTATATCACTGTGCTAATTATCCAACTATTATATCACTGTGCTAATTATCCAACTATTATATCACTGTGCTAATTATCCCGCTATTATATCACTGTGCTAATTATCCAACTATAATATCACTGTGCTAATTATCCAACTATTATATCACTGTGCTAATTATCCAACTATAATATCACTGTGCTAATTACCCCTCTATTATATCACTGTGCTAATTACCCCGCTATTATATCACTGTGCTAATTATCCAACTATAATATCACTGTGCTAATTACCCCGCTATTATATCACTGTGCTAATTATCCAACTATTATATCACTGTGCTAATTACCCCGCTATTATATCATTGTGCTAATTATCCAACTATAATATCACTGTGCTAATTACCCCGCTATTATACCACTGTGCTAATTATCCAACTATTATATCACTGTGCTAATTATCCAACTATAATATCACTGTGCTAATTATCCAACTATAATATCACTGTGCTAATTACCCCGCTATTATATCACTGTGCTAATTATCCAACTATAATATCACTGTGCTAATTACCCCGCTATTATATCACTGTGCTAATTATCCAACTATAATATCACTGTGCTAATTACCCCGCTATTATATCACTGTGCTAATTACCCCGCTATTATATCATTGTGCTAATTATCCAACTATAATATCACTGTGCTAATTATCCAACTATAATATCACTGTGCTAATTACCCCGCTATTATATCACTGTGCTAATTATCCAACTATTATATCACTGTGCTAATTACCCCGCTATTATATCATTGTACTAATTATCCAACTATAATATCACTGTGCTAATTACCCTGCTATTATATCACTGTGCTAATTATCCAACTATTATATCACTGTGCTAATTACCCCGCTATTATATCATTGTGCTAATTAACCAACTATTATATCACTGTGCTAATTACCCCGCTATTATATCACTGTGCTAATTTAATTATCCCGCTATTATATCACTGTGCTAATTACCCCGCTATTATATCACTGTGCTAATTATCCTACTATAACATCACTGTGCTAATTATCCAACTATTATATCACTGTGCTAATTATCCAACTATTATATCACTGTGCTAATTATCCCGCTATTATATCACTGTGCTAATTATCCCGCTATTATATCACTGTGCTAATTATCCAACTATTATATCACTGTGCTAATTATCCAACTATTATATCACTGTGCTAATTATCCAACTATTATATCACTGTGCTAATTACCCCGCTATTATATCACTGTGCTAATTATCCAACTATAATATCACTGTGCTAATTATTCAACTATTATATCACTGTGCTAATTATCCCGCTATTATATCACTGTGCTAATTGTCCAACTATTATATCACTGTGCTAATTGTCCAACTATTATATCACTGTGCTAATTATTCAACTATTATATCACTGTGCTAATTATCCCGCTATTATATCACTGTGCTAATTATCCCGCTATTATATCACTGTGCTAATTATCCAACTATTATATCACTGTGCTAATTATCCCGATATTATATCACTGTGCTAATTATCCAACTATTATATCACTGTGCTAATTATCCAACTATTATATCACTGTGCTAATTATCCAACTATTATATCACTGTGCTAATTACCCCGCTATTATACCACTGTGCTAATTATCCAACTATTATATCACTGTGCTAATTCCCCCGCTATTATATCACTGTGCTAATTATCCAACTATTATATCACTGTGCTAATTATCCAACTATTATATCACTGTGCTAATTATCCCGCTATTATTTCACTGTGCTAATTATCCAACTATAATATCACTGTGCTAATTACCCCGCTAATGCAGTGTCCTCACAGCATGTGTGGATGTCACTGTATTTCATGCATTATATTCTGTGTAGTGTCCCATAGGGTCCATTCACACGTCCGCAGAATGGCTCCGCATTCGTTCCGCAAATTGCGGAACGGGTGCGGACCCATCCATTCTCTGTGGGGCAGGAATGGATGCGGACAGCACACAGTGTGCTATCCGCATCCGCATTTCCGGAGCGCGCCCCCGATCTTCCGGACCGCGGCTCCGGAAAAAAATAGAACATGTCCTATTCTTGTCCGCAATTGCGGACAAGAATAGGCAGTTCTATGGGGGTGCTGGCCGGGTGTATTGCGGATTCGCAATACACTATGGACGTGTGAATGGACCCATAGGCTGTATATGGAGAGTTGGAGTTTCCCTTTACTGTGGCTAGGCACAGCTGGAACTGCCATTTTCTCTCTAGGGGGGGGGGGGGAATTAGTTTTCAGTCTAATCTAAGCTTTGAACAAGACATCTAAGAGCAGTAAGGAGCAGATTTCAATAGGGGATCTGTTGCCCTGAGGATTATAAAAGCATCAAAGCTTCAGTTATAAGTGTCCGCCTTTAAAGGGGTTATACCATGACTGATGTAAAAAAAAAAAATCTGATATCATATAGTACATGACAATCTCTTTATAACAAAGCTAGAACCAGCCCTGTATCTTACATGGGTCCAGAGATAGCCACATTTTCACTGCTCCAATTGCCCTGCTAGATTATGTTCAGCCTAGCAGCTCAGGGGACGTGTCCTTTCTGCTGGAGCTCTCTCTCTTTAACTGCCACAGCTTCCAACAGAACATATGGCTGGTGGCAGTTGAAGATTTAACCCTTAGTGACCACCAATATACCTTTTTACTGACGTAAACAAAGGGGGTTTAAGACAGATAGCTGGTGTTAATCAATGATTATATGTACCCAAAATGGTGCATTAAAAACTATAACTTGTCCTGCAAAAAATAAGGCCTCATAAAGGGATATTGATAAAAAAAAAAAAGTTATAGCTCTTGGAATGCAATTTTTTTAAAATGTGCGTGGTCACTAAGGGGTTTTAAACTGGGCACGTTTGACCAGCTAAGTGAGATGGACAATAAAAGGAAAAGAACAAACACCAGTTGGCGCTATACAGATACATTTTATTGGATAGCTCACTGGCTATACTACATTTTTAATTCCATGCAATTACAAAAGTATTCAGATCCAGATGCTGGTTTAAAAAAATGTTTTGTGACAACCTCTTTAAGGGAAGAGTTTACTGAATGCAGCAGAAAGTTCAGCAACCATATAAGGAGAATTACAGAGCATTTGTCAGAGAAGGGTAATGCACCTAAACTGAGGCTACTGACTTCTCTGCATGTGATGGAGGTAAATAAGCTTCAGGCTTCCTATCGCCAAAAAAAGAGCTGCCTGATTACCTGTTTAAAAACTGTACTATACTGAGGAAGACACCTATATCGCAAGAGTGAGAGAAATCAGTTGCACCCTTTGGTTGATTTGGGAAGATTGTGCAGACTATAATAAGGAGACTCCGCCCTCTATCTCCATATACAGCTCTGGAAATTGCATATGCTGACTGTATATGTACTTAATGTGTACAGTGCTTGTGTGAATCATTAATTAACTGCTGCAATAAAGTACAGTGAACTTGTGGCATCAAACCTGGCTTCATCATTGACTCAGGTTTCAGGGAACCCTTCCTTGCACCTTACGGCAACCACTAACACCACAAATACCCATAAACACTGTCAGACAGTAAAACCCCATTACCATGGAGTGCCCCAAAGGGAGAAAAAGATGCATCCTTCCCATCACTACACAGCCCAGGCAGCATCAGAACTGTGGGTACTACTACTCCTGTCATCCACACCGCTCCTGCAGCTCTCTACACTAATTATCCAACTAGTATGATATCACTGTGCTAATTATCCCACCAGTATGAGATCATTATGCTAATTACCGTACTATTATCACATCTCTGTACTAATTATTCCCCTAGCATTACATGTTTGTGCTAATTATCCTAATATTATAACATCATTGTGCTAATTATACTATTATTATGAGATTACTGTGGTATTTATCAGGTACTAGCAGAAGGACCTGGCTTTGCATGGGTATATTTCATCTATTTCATTTATTGTTTCTGTGTGTCGTTAAAATATATTGACAGTATCCCCCATAACAGTGACCTCTACAGTACCCCACCCCCTTAACAGTGAACTCCACATCCCCTCACCCCTTAACAATGACCCCCCCCCCACACAGTTCCCCGCCTCCTTAAAACGGGATCTCCACAGCAGCCCATCCCCTTAACTTTGACCTTCACAGCAGCCTGCCCCTTTAACAGTGAGTTTCACAGCACCCCACTCACTTGACATTGACCTCCCCAGGGGCCCTGCCCCTTTAACAGTGACCTCCACAGTGTCCGCCCCTTTAACAGCAATGTTCACAGTGCCCACCCCTTTAACAGTGACCTCCACAGTGCCCGCCCCTTTAACATTGACCACCCCTTTAGGAGTGACCTTCATAGTGGCTGCCCCTTTAACAGTGACCTTCACAGTGCCCGCCCATTTAACAGAGACTTCCACAGTGCCCGGCCCTTTTAACAGTGACCTCCACAGTGCCCGCCCCTTTAACAGTGACCTCCACAGTGCCCGCCCCTTTGATAGTGACCTCCACAGTGTCCGCCCCTTTAACAGTGACCTCCACAGTGCCCGTTCCTTTAACATTGACCACCCCTTTAACAGTGACCTTCATAGTGGCCGCCCCTTTAACAGTGACCTTCACAGTGCCCGTCCCTTTAACAGTGACTTCCACAGTGCCCGCCCCTTTAACATTGACCACCCTTTTAACAGTGATCTTTATAGTGGCCGCCCCTTTAACAGTGACTTACATAGTGCCCGCCCCTTTAACAGTGACCTCCGCAGTGCCTCCCCTTTAACAGTGACCTCCACAGTGCCCACCCCTTTAACAATGAACACCACAGCGCCTGTCCGTTTAATAGTGGCCCCTGCCCCCCATGCATGTAGCACTCAATATTTAAAGACCTGCAAACTGCTAAAACCTGTGATCAGTTGTTATGGCAACCTGGAGTAGGACCTGTGAGCTTCTATTGGCTGATAAGGGACATGTGACCGTGTAAATTGCAGTTCGGATTTAAGTGAAAGGCTTGCTGGCTTGTATTGGCTAATGCGGGTCATTTTTTGTGAATATCTCAGGAACGGTACGTCCTAGAGAGCTGAGGTCTAAAACCTTCCCCGGCACCTGATGTACCTGTGTGCCAAATTTGGTGAAGATCGGTCCAGTCGTTTGGTCGCGCATAAAGAACGTCCAGACAGACGTCTAAACAGACAGACAGAAACTAATTTTTATAATATAAGAGATTATCAGTTATGACATCACTGTGTTATATATCTTACTTTTATGACATCACTGAGGTAATTATCCTACTACTATGACATTAAATACTGTGCTAATTACCCTACTATTATGACATCACTATGCTTATCATCCCACTATTACAGCATCACTCTGCTAATTTACAAAGGACCAATGCCCTACCCCAGGAGGTAGCAATGGCAGATACTATGTCAGCTAGATTCTCATCTAGACTGTATTTAATCTAACAATTAATCTTGATCTGAGAAAGGTTGAATTTGATGGCCCTGTGTCTTTTTTCAGCCTATGCGACTATGTAATCATAACACTCCTATAACGTCACTGTGCTAATTATCTCACTATTATATATAACGTCACTGTGTGCATTAGGGTACTTTCACACTAGCGTTTTTCTTTTCCGGCATAGAGTTCCGTCCTAGGGGCTCAATACCGGAAAAGAACTGATCAGTTTTATCCTAATGCATTCTGAATGGAGAGCATTACGTCCAGGATGCATCAGGATGTCTTCAGTTCAGTCTTTTTGATGTTTTAGGACGGAGAAAATACCGCAGCATGCTGCAGTTTTCTCTCCGGCCCAAAAAACTGAAGACTTGCCTGAATGCCGGCATTTTTTTCCATAGGAATGTATTAGTGCCAGATCCGGTATTGCGGTATTTTGAATGCGCAGACCTTTAAAAATTTGAAAAAAAAAATAAAATAGAAACTGATCCGTATGACAAACGGACAGACGGATCCGTTCTTGCAATGCATTTGTGAGATGGATCTGCATCCGGATCCGTCTACAAATGCTGTCCGTTTGCATGCTGATTTCCGGATCCGGCAGGCAGTACCGGCGAGGGAACTGCTTGCCGGATCACTATGCCGCAAGTGTGAAAGTACCCTTATCCCTGCACTGTAACATTACAACGTGTGTTTAGGGTTGAGTGAATCAAAGTATCCGAAGTGGACTTCGATCCGAATTTCAGGGAAAATTTGATTCGCCGCGAAGCCGAATTTCCTTGTGTCTCATGGTAACGAATCAATTTTCCCTGAAATGGCATAAAAAAAAAAAAAGCATACTCATCTCATCCATTTGAAAGCAAAGAGGCCACCTTGATTGAAGACCCCGCGTGAAATCTTGTGCACAGTGATGTATGATGTCATCACGCACCACGCGAGAACTCGTGTGAGACCCTCAACCAAGATGGCTGCGGCAGCCTCTTCCCACTCAAATGGATAAGGTGAGTAATATTATTTTTTTTTTAACCCCTGAAAGGCCTCCTTTTTTTTTACATCAGATGCTGTTATTAGTGATGAACGCGGCCATATGAGGGGTTAAATAATGGTGGGACGGCGCAATCTCCGTTCCTCGTCATTGCGCCCACTACTTACAATGAAATGTGCTTTGTGATGAAGTTTTCCTAACTTCGCTCAACGCTAGATATTATCTGTGCATTAGGGAAACCAGAATTATCACAAGCTTTTCAGGTTCTGGATTTGCCGTTGGAGGTGACAGTGGTGAAGTACGGCAGAATTCCCGGTCTTATTAGGGGGCGCCATGGTTACACCCCTGCTTCTGGTATAAAGAAGGGACCATTAAAGATCTGTTAGATGATAGCCCCATCCCCTGATTCTCCATGATCACAGGGCAGAGTAGACCTTATCCAGCATGGCTCCTACCTCATCATTACCGTCAGGATGAAGCTGCCTTCTGTCCATTACTACAGTGACCATGACAGAAAGCGTTGCAGTGTGGCGCGCATAAACTCATCTCTAAATATCATTTTATTATCAGTTTGATGCCTATCATTGTATTATACCAGGGGGCTATTTTTTAACCTTCACTTGTACTCTCCTTTGTCTTTTCTATACAACTGGACCTCATCTGATCTATCTATTATCCCCCATTTGTCATGGTGCGTGGAATATTGAATAACTGACCGAATCATGCAGCAGCTGGGCGCTGGCCACACGAGAAATATCATTCATATTATAGATTTTTCATTTCGCCTTTCACTACCATAACACTAACAGAAGACAAAAGCGTGATGGTCCAGACTGAGCTCATCTGCCCGAAGCCTTCTGAAATGTAGCAATGACCCCCATTGCTTGAGACCTGTGAATTATGATCTGACATCCATTTCATGATCGATGAGAGAAAGCCGGAGGATCAGTCAGTGGGATAGTAATCCTGTTTTCACTAGTGTGAGAAGAGTAATTCTCTAATCTCATGTCAGCTCCAGCTTCATAAGTGCATCCATCACTCCATCCAAATCAGCCTGTGTGCCATGTAGAGAAATCAGCGGGCAAGAGCCTTGTCTACACGCTGTGATATCAGAGAATTAATGTGCATTTCATAGACTTCATTTTACACAAGATCATGTGGTCCATCTCATTGGGAGACCTCATAAGTCATCTTGCCGACGCTTGCAGAGAAAATGAGGGGCTTTTCCAAATGATAGACTGAATGAAGATAGCGTGCAGGGGATCAGAATCTCACAATAAGTAATTGTAATGTAATACAAAAAATGTATATTATATAGGGCATTATATTATGGGCTTAGAGGCTTATCACATGCTTTATTATTATAGAGGGTGAGGAACAGTATACAGTAAGCGCCCTCTAGTGGTGGCTGTCAATCACTAGAATCTTTTAAAGGGAGCCTGTCAGGTAGCTGACTTGTGGGAAAAGACTGTGTACATATTATTGATCTAAAATAATCTAAATGATGTCCAAGTGGTGGTCCCAGCCAACATTCCCTGGGTGCATACAGCCATAGCTGTCAATCACTGATTAGGACTGTCCACTGGACTCTTATGATCATAAAGGGATTGTGCCAAAAAAAAATCTAAATTTTTTAAACTAGCACCTGGATCTGAATACTTTTGTAATTGCAGATAAGTATTAAGGCTGATTTCAGCCTGTATTTGTGGGCAGGGCGTTTGCTCCCCATATATACCTGCCAATTCCTTCCCTCAGGTGGTGTGTCTCACTTGCATCTGTAGGAAGAGCCACACCTAGCTGCCCAGCAAGCTTCACGTCTGTTTTTTCTCTTCAGTACGATTCTCTGCACAGTGCGACATTCCTGAGAGAAGTTTTCGTTCTCAAGAGGAGCCACATCCAGCTGCCGGCACGTGCAAGCATCACGGTTGTTTCAAAAGTTTCGGTTCGCTACACGGTATAGTGCAATACTTAAAGTGTTTTTCCGGTCCGTCACCAGGTAAGTACTTGTCCAATGGAGCGTGCCGTATACTTGCGGCCACGGGTCGGTCTCCCCTTCTCGCGGATGGCGTGCGGTTCATGGTGGAACGCACACGTCACCGCCGGGCCTCCACAGGCATGTTCAGCCGAGCGCCGAAGAAATGACCCTCCTGTACACGTCCACCGCTCGCTCTGCCTTCCGGAGCTCCTACGGTGGCAGGAAATGGGCAGTCGGGGGTAGCTATGTTTAGTTAGGGAAAGAGTACAAGTCTAGGTTCCCCTTGAAAGGCACACACGTCCGTCCACTCCAGGCTCGCACTGGGGGACCGCACATCCCAGTCCTAGCAGGGTCGCAGGCACGGGGGTTCCCCTTCCCCTCCCTGCAGCGGCCATGAGCGCGCCACATGTCCATTCGGAAATATCCGCCCCAGTTTAAAAAAAAAAAAAAAAAAAAGGGATAATAAAATCATTGCCCCAGCAGAGACGCTATATAGCAGAGGCGGCACAGGTGGGAAGCAGTGGGCATTGTTGCCGGCGTTACGCCAAGCTGCGGCAGCCCAGCTTTCAGCCTGTATCAGGGGCAATTTTGGTGTGCGTATTTACATATATTAATCAACAGCACATGGGCCAGTAAGCTACTTGGTCCCTGCAGGTCAGAATTGTGTCTCGGCATGAAGGCAGGGATTCACTCTGCCAGCAGGTGTCAGGGGTACAAAATTGCGCGTGGCAGGTTCCCCGTTTTCCAAACGCAGGTTTGGCTGGGAAGATTCGTCAGTGGCGCGCGATCAGTTTAGTTACCACATATACCGCGTACTTAAATTATCTGTCGCCTGGACCACTCAGGCCAAGATCAATATTGTACGTCACCTGGATCGTCCAGGCCGTGTTTAATGTTGTATGTCACCTGGATCATCCAGGCCAACTTTAGCGTTGTATGCCATCTGGATCGTCCAGTCCAACTTTAGCGTTGTATGTCACCTGGATCGTCCAGGCCGAGTTTAACGTTGTATGTCACCTGGATCGTCCAGGCCGAGTTTAACGTTGTATGTCACCTGGATCGTCCAGGCCGAGTTCAATGTTGTATGTCACCTGGATCGTCCAGGCCAACTTTAGCGTTGTATGTCACCTGGATCGTCCGGGCCGAGTTCAATGTTGTATGTCACCTGGATCGTCCAGGCCGAGTTTAACGTTGTATGTCACCTGGATCGTCCAGGCCGAGTTTAACGTTGTATGTCACCTGGATCGTCCAGGCCGAGTTTAACGTTGTATGTCACCTGGATCGTCCAGGCCGAGTTTTAATGTTGTATGTCACCTGGATCGGCCAGGCCGAGTTCAATGTTGTATGTCACCTGGATCGTCCAGGCCAACTTTAGCGTTGTATGTCACCTGGATCGTCCAGGCCGAGTTTTAATGTTGTATGTCACCTGGATCGTCCAGGCCGAGTTTAACGTTGTATGTCACCTGGATCGTCCAGGCCGAGTTTTAATGTTGTATGTCACCTGGATCGTCCAGGCCGAGTTTAACGTTGTATGTCACCTGGATCGTCCAGGCCGAGTTTAACGTTGTATGTCACCTGGATCGTCCAGGCCGAGTTTAACGTTGTATGTCACCTGGATCGTCCAGGCCGCGTTTTAATGTTGTATGTCACCTGGATCGTCCAGGCCGAGTTCAATGTTGTATGTCACCTGGATCGTCCAGGCCAACTTTAGCGTTGTATGTCACCTGGATCGTCCAGGCCGAGTTTTAATGTTGTATGTCACCTGGATCGTCCAGGCCGAGTTTAACGTTGTATGTCACCTGGATCGTCCAGGCCGAGTTTAACGTTGTATGTCACCTGGATCGTCCAGGCCGAGTTTTAATGTTGTATGTCACCTGGATCGTCCAGGCCGAGTTCAATGTTGTATGTCACCTGGATCGTCCAGGCCAACTTTAGCGTTGTATGTCACCTGGATCGTCCAGGCCGAGTTTTAATGTTGTATGTCACCTGGATCGTCCAGGCCGAGTTCAATGTTGTATGTCACCTGGATCGTCCAGGCCAACTTTAACATTGTATATCATCTGGATCGTCCAGGCCGAGTTCAGTGTTGTATGTCACCTGGATCGTCCAGGCCGAGTTTTAATGTTGTATGTCACCTGGATCGTACAGGCCGAGTTTTAATGTTGCATGTCACCTAGATTGTCCAGGTTCAGCTACCACTGATACCATGTCACATCATTTATCTTGCCTCCGGGTCCCGCCAGGATGAGCCAAATGCTGGGCGACATCTGGACCTTCAATTTAGCCATTATTGTTTCCACGCCATATGTCATATTGAGTCCGCCACACCCCACTCGAGGCCATCTGGGCTCGGTTCTTAGTTAGGAGCCTCACGGATGGTCAAGGGGTCTCACGGTCCTTATCCTATCCCCACGGGTACGTTATTCAGTTTACTTTGTTTTCCCCAGATTCCTAGAAGCGTCTCCGGCCATTATCATTCTAAAAACAGGCAAAGCCCCGCAAGGAGATGCCCGACGCGGACCCCACGGGTGCCACAACCCCGGCATACAACACCCCAGTGATGGATTAGAATCTCTGATCCATAACACATCTGATAACACAATCATTAGCCCCAAATATGTCCAGGAATTATAAAGCGTTGAAAGCGTTTGAGAGTTTTAGACTTCTCTATCCTCAGGGCGGCCGCGACGAAATATCTTACTTACTGGCGTTCATAGCCTTCTGCCATTCCCAACAAAAGCTCTCATATAATACTATCAAATTATACTGTACCTAGCAGGCCTTCAACTCCATTTTATGCTCAGTAATCCGGGTTCTTCTTTTATCTTGTCCAACCAGGTCATCAAGGCGGCCCTCAGGGGAATACAGGAAAATGCAAAACAGGCTGCCACCCGCAGACAGCCGGTGTCCGGCAAGCTGTTCAGGGATTTGTCTTCTGCCCTGGACGGCGATCCTTTTTGGCCCTTGACCAGCACGGTCATCCAAGCGGCCATGTTTGAAAGTTTTTACGGCTTCCTCCTGCCAGGAGAGTTCACTGGCAGCTCTCCGAGACCCGGCGGTCTTCGCAAAGAACAACTGTCGTGGCACTATAACTATTATGTACTCAGCATTCCGTCAACCAAAACAAACCAGACAGGGCCATCCACTGAAATTAAATATTTCCCTACCCGGAATAAAGCGATCCTCAATAAATTATTGTTCCTGTTGCACACAGCGCCTCCTGACAGTCTGCTCCTGCCCTTCAAGAACAAACCCCTCACTTCAAACCAATTCACGTCCCACATCCGCTCTCTGGCGGCAGGTCTGGGGTACGACCCAGGAGCCATTTCGGGTCACTCGTTACGTATCGGGGCGGCATCGTCAGCTTCGAAACACCAAGTCCCCGCTCACGTTCTTCGATCCATGGGGCGCTGGAGGTCATCTTGCTTCAACAGATACATTCCGAATCCACACCGGGAAATTTCTCAAGCTTTTCAGTTGTTGGCGTTATAGGTCATGCGGGCTGGAAGAATATGAATAAACCAGTGTAGACAACATAGTGTACTTGTCTTTTTGCCCTCTCCAGGCTTACCCACGCCCGTGGCTTCCGGCACAACTCAGCCATAGTTCAGGTTCGGCATGCCTTACCCACGTCCAAGACGCATTTAGCCATGCCCATAAGTATTAAGGCTGATTTCAGCCTGTATTTGTGGGCAGGGCGTTTGCTCCCCATATATACCTGCCAATTCCTTCCCTCAGGTGGTGTGTCTCACTTGCCCCTCCCTCCCACCCCTTTTTTCACACACTCCAATAGGGTACGCCCTCTCCAGGCTTACCCACGCCCGTGGCTTCCGGCACAACTCAGCCATAGTTCAGGTTCGGCATGCCTTACCCACGTCCAAGACGCATTTAGCCATGCCCATAATTAAAAATTTAGCATAGCCACTGAGTTATTCAATAATATATATCTGTATAGCGCCACCTGCTGTTTCTTCTTTTTCTTTTTTCTTGTCCACCTTACCGAGGCGGTCACACACACTCAGTTTAAATGTGACACCAGCCATATCTGAAGCTGTGGCAGTTACAGAGACAGAGGTACAGCAGAAAGTACCCCCCCCCCCATCCCGAAAGGAAAGGACATGCCCCTGAAAATAAATCCAGAAAATAAATAAAGATAGCAGAGCAGCTGGAGCAATGAATGGGGAGATCTCTAGATCCATGTGAGGTACAGGGCTGGTTCTAGCTTTGTTAGAAAGAGATTGTCATGTACTGTAGCTGGTGTGTGATTTTAATTTTTTACATCAATCGTAGCATAGCTTATTTAAGAATAGGCAGAAGTTTAGGTCATAAAATGTCAATTCTTACTTCACAAAGCTATATATCCATCTACTCAGCTCCTCCTGCTCTGCAACATGCTGCCTGCTGACTGGACAGTATGTTTAATGTGACAGGTTTTCTTTAGGCTGCGCTCACACGGGCGAGATTTCCGCGCGGGTGCAATGCGGTAGGTGAACGTATTGCACCCGCACTGAATCCCGACCCATTCATTTCAATGGGGCTGTTCAGATGAGCGGTGATTTTCACGCATCATTTGTGCGTTGCGTGAAAATCGCACCATGTTCTATATTCTGCGTTTTTCACGCAACGCAGGCCCCATAGAAGTGAATGGGGTTGCGTGAAAATCGCAAGCATCCGCAAGCAAGTGCGGATGCGGTGCGATTTTCACGAATGGTTGCTAGGTGACAGTCTATTCACTGTATTATTTTCCCTTATAACATGGTTATAAGGGAAAATAATAGCATTCTGAAAACAGAATGCATAGTAGGTGATCAATTGAGGGTTAAAAAAATAAATAAAATTAACTCACCTTCTCCTCTTGATCGTGGTGATGGACCATGTGATAGGAGCATGTGATCTGACGTCACCACAGGTCCTTTAGCCCACAGCTCATCATTAAAGAAGTAAAGAAGAGACCGGTAACTACGCGATCAAGAGGAGAAGGTGAGTTAATTTTATTTATTTTTTTATCCCTCAATTGATCACCTACTAAGCATTCTGTTTTCAGAATGCTATTATTTTCCCTTATAACCATGTTATAAGGGAAAATAATAACATCTACACAACACCGAACCCAAACCTGAACTTCTGTGAAGAAGTTCGGGTCTGGGTACCACAGTCGGTTTTTTATCACGCGCGTGCAAAACACATTGCACCCACGCGATAAAAACTGAACATCAGAACGCAATCGCAGTCAAAACTGACTGCAATTGCGTTCCTACTCGCGCAGGTTTTCCGCAATACATCAGGACGCATCCGGACCTAATCCGGACACGCTCGTGTGAACCCAGCCTTAAAGAGTCATTGTAAAATGAAATTTTATTTTATTTAATATAAAATTTTAATTTAAAATATACTGTAAAGTCATGGCCACTAGGGGTCTCACTTCCACTGCCTGTTGTCAGACAAGAACCATCCCTGACGTCTTACAGGAAGTGGGTGCGGGTCCTGAGCCTGACAAAAAAAAACTCCTTCTACACTGCTTCTGAACATCACAGGTGTCTATAAGTGTGATGTATCCAGCCTTATCAGCTTTCTCAGCTCCTTAGAAGAAAACAAAGAAAACAAACCTAGAGAAAAACTTTCAGTAGTTGGCGTGTATAACAAAAAATCTGTTTGTGTAAACAGCCATCCGACCAATGATTGGTCAGAAAATCTGTCAGATAATCTGTTTGTGTAAATGCACCCTAAGGGAAGTGAGGTCACCGCACACAGTATCGGGAGACTTCCACCGTTATGCAGCTCAAACAGGGAATAATATGGCTGAAAGAGACTTTAAGGAAGCCCCAAAAATCTGTTATTTCACAGTTATGATTGTACAAAGAAGCACAGCCATTATGCACACATTTTTTTTTTTAACTCAGGTACGCTTTAAAGGGAGTAGCAAGTTGCATGTATCATGTAGAGAAAGTTAATGCAAGGCACTTACTAATGTAAGTATTGCTTCCTTTGCTGTCTGGATTCATTTTTCCATCACATTGCACACTACTTGTTTCCATGGTTATGACCACCCTGCAATCCATCGGTGGTGGTCGTGCTTGCACACTATAGGAAAAAGCGCCGGCCTCTTGTGGCCAGGACCATGGGCGTCCACATATAGCACTGCCATCACTGCTGGATTGCAGGGTGGTCATAACCATGGAAACGAGCCGTGTATAATGTGATGGAGAAATGAATCAAGTCAGCAAAGGCGGTAATATGGATAATAACAATACATTCCACCTTTTATTTGTCACAGCTCCTTTAGGAAATAAAAGGTGGAATCTGATTGGTTGCTATGGGCAACTAAGCCAGTTTTCCTTTACACCAGTTTTGATAAATCTCCGCCAAGCTCCAAGAAATAGTGACTTTGTACAATGAGAATTTATATTAGATACATCATGGAACTATAAAAAAACATTTCTATTGATGTCAAATGTTTTGTGACTTCAAAAAATAATGTAGGCAAGCACAAGCATTGGTGGAAAACATACACATTCATCCCGGCTCTATCCATATCTGCCTATTTTTAGGAAAGATTTTGATGACTTTGAATATGTTCTGGTTATGCTGTCATTCATTTTGCACATACCTTTTGTAATAAGTTTGGGGTTCGTTCTTCATCTATTTCTAGTAGGTAAGAAAACAAAGAAGTAATTTTAAAAAAAGTAGTTAAAATGAATGCAGTAAAATGATATAACGGGGCAGATTTACTTCGTTGCTGATAGCATCCAATCATAGCACAGCTTTCATGACAATTTCAACTCTGGAAAAATGAAAGCTGTGCTGTGATTTGTGGCAGTTTTATAAATCTGCTTATAGACATTTTGGATTTAGATGAAAAAATAAAAATTTACTAAGCAATTTATCTATATATATCAAGAAGGACGTATATACTGTATGTGTGTATGTATGTTCCACGATCACTCAAAAACATAACCATCGATTTCGACAAAACTTGGTATACACATCCTTTGCTACCTGGAAATAAATTTTGTGGGGGTCACAGCTCTCTAGGATGTACCGTTCATGAGATATTCCCAAAAAATGACCTGCATTAGCCAATACAAGACTGCAAGTCTTTCTCTTCATATCTCAACTGCCATACACACGGTCACATGTCCCTTATCAGCCAATAGAAGCTCGCAGACCCTTAGTCTCCACATACACACAGTTTTACTCCAGGTTTTCTTTACTGCTGTAGGTCAGCTTTAGGCTAGAGCTACATGATGACAATAAGTCGCACAAAACATTGGGCACAACTACACTGCTACATGTGTCTCACGACATTGATGTCGCACGACAATTTTTATAATGATAGGCTATAGTGTCGCACTGTGACATGTGACATGCTGCGACTGTGATGCGACAGTCGCAGAAAAATCCATCTTGGATGGATTTTTTGCAATTGTCGCATCGCAGTCACAGCATGTCACATTTCGCAGTGCGACACTATAGCCTATCATTATAAAAATTGTTAAGACAAAATGTTGCGCGACACATGTCGTGTAGCCCTATCATTAAAGGGGCAGGCAATGTGAAAGTCACTGTTAAAGAGGCGTTCACTGTGGATGTTACTGTTAAGGGAGCAGGCCCCTGTGGAGGTCACTGTTAAAGGGGCGGACACTGTAAGGTCACTGTTAAAAGGGCAGGGGCCACTATTAAAGGGGCAACTGCTGTGGAGGTCACTGTTAAGGCGGCAGGGTACTGCAAGGTTACTGTTAAGGCAACGGGGTACTGTGGAGGTCACTGTTAAGGGGGCGGGCCCCTGAGGAGGTCACTGTCAAGGGAGTGGGGTGCTGTGAAACTCACTGTTAAAGGGGCTGGCTGCTGTGAAGGTCAAAGTTAATGGAATAGGCTGCTGTGGAGGTCCCATTTTGAAGTTGCCGGGGCACTGTGTGGGGGGGGGGGGGGCAGTATTAAGGGGTGGGTGACTGTGGAGTTCACTATTAAAGGGGCGGGGTGCTGTAGAGGTCACTGTTATGGGGGATACTGTCAATATATTTTAACGACACACACAAACATTAAATGAAATAGATGAAATAATCCCGTGCGAAGCCGGGTCCTTCTGCTAGTTACATATAAGATCTCATTTCCAGAGACCCTTATGAAAATTAAAACCTGATTGGATGCTTTGGGTAAATTATAACCATACCCTACATACCACCGTTTGAATCCCAAACAAACCACAAGGCATTTAAGCTCTGCCCCATTCCACGAGGAATGCCTCTAAAGTATTCAATAAATGCCATTTATAAGTAGTGTTGATCACGAATATTCGAATTTCGCATTTTTATCGCGAATATAGGTACTTTGAAAAAAAATGTTTTCAATTTATTTTTTTAGTTTTTTATCAGTACACATGATCCCTCACTGCTTTTAGCTTGTGGGCCAATAAGAAGGCTGCAATATACTTGACTTTAAAAGTAGTAGTGTTTACGAATTTTGCTCTATATTCGTTTTTTTTTAATATTCGCTATATTGCTATATATTCTTGTTTTAGAATATTACGAATATTCGAAAAAACTAAGTTATAGCAATATAGAGAATATTCGAAAAAAATCGAATATAGAGCAATTTAGCTAATATAGTGCTATAATCTTCTTTGTCTAATAGTTGTAAGTTGAAAAATTCTCAATAAAAAATTCGAATCCGAAAATTCAAATTCTGAAAATTCGCATATTACACAATCATTACCTTTCCGATTTTTCGAGTAAAAAAAAAATCGTGAATTTTCGAATTTGCGAATATTCGACGAATATTCTATAAAATATTCGCAAAATATCACGAATTCGAATATGACCCCTGCCGCTCATCACTATTTATAAGAGGTTACTAATTTCTTTTATATTGATGGCCTGTCCACTGGATTCAACTTTTACACAGTAGATCCAGCAGAGCAGTGCTGCTTCCATTGAAGTGAATGGAAGACACATGGCTGGAATGGTACACAATGGATGGAGCTGTGAAGAGCCAGAGCTACTATGAAAGATCTGATCAGTGGGGGTGAGAGGTGTTGGATCCCCAACAATCAGATATTGATGCACCAAGAGAATGACTGGCTTACTGGCATCACTAAATTCTGCCCATGAGCTTTCTCTATGAGTAGGCCCAGAGTAGGCTTTCCTACAACCAAGTTCAGTTATCTGAACTACAGTAGCCCTCTATCAAAATACATTGGTCAAGAAATGAAGAAGATTGGTTTGTTGGCTCCCATTTGGCACCCAGTGTTGGGGGCACATGGCTCACCAACTCCTTCCTAACTATACGTCTGATTCCACCATGATCTTTACATATTGTAGGATGGAAGTAACCTCATGAGGTACTAGCATAGAATGTGTAGGTATTCATTCTTTACATTTGAAAGGACATAAAAAGTACTGAAACGAATTAGGCAGTTTCTTGCTTTACATTTTATGGTATCTGATTTCTTAAAACGTGTCTTAAATATGCAGATTTATTGATAGAAAATAGATTTTTGATTTTTCAGTCAATAATGTACAGACTGTCATCTGTTTCAGTCTTGTGATAAACATAGTATAGATTTTTATTTTTTTTAACCAACGAAGAGGAACTTTGGATGGGAAATTACAGTTGGGCGTCTTATCTGCCCCATCCAAATCTACATCACTAAGAGAAAGGTTCCAAGGCTCCATAGCATCTACATACCAGTAGTAAATCAATAGTGATAGACTGCTCACCCTGTCAAAAATGTATATGTCGAGTACACTACCCAGTCTGCTACCCTCAGACAAAAAATGTATATACAATATGGATTAAGAACGTTAGGCTCTCAAAGCATATACTGGATAATACATCAATGTCAGTTAGGTGTGGCACCTGTCTCTAGAACATAGTGCCCAAAGACCATAGCTACCCTCCATTAATTTCTATGGGAACACTGAAAATAGTCAAACGCACCACTTCTCAGAAGTCCCATAGACCTGAAAGGAGAGTACAGTGCGCTGGTGTTCTCTTGGGGAGCTTCGTTCTAGATATAGGTGTAGGTCCCAGATGTGGGACCCTTACTTATTTGATATTGAAATGGTGCAGATGTAGATTTCAATTTATGGCACATCCAAAAATAGCCAAGTGCGCTTGTTCGGCAGTTTTTTGGTAAGTCCCATAGCTGTGACTAAGGCTACTTTCACACTTGTGCTTGGTGCGGATCTGTCATGGATCTGCACAGACGGATCCGTTCAGATAATACAACCATCTGCATCCATTCAGAACGGATCAGTTTGTATTATCTTTAACATTGCCAAGACGGATCCGTCTTGAACACCATTGAAAGTCAATGGAGGACGGATCCGTTTTCTATTGTGCCAGATTGCATCATAGAAAAGGGATCCGTCCCCATTGACTTACATTGTGTGCCAGAACGGATCCGTTTGGCTCAGTTTCGTCAGACGGACACCAAAACTATGCAGGCAGCATTTTGGTGTCTGCCTCCAAAGCGGAATGGAGACGGAACGGAGGCAAACTGATGCATTCTGAGCGGATCCTTTTCCATTCAGAATGCATTAAGGGCAAAACTGATCCGTTTTGGAGCGCTTGTGAGAGCCCTGAACGGATCTCACAAACGGAAAGCCAAAACGCCAGTGTGAAAGTAGCCTAAGCCATGCATGTGTGGTCTGCTCTCCGTTCACTTCAGAAGCCCCATTCTGGAGATTTTTTTGAGATATCCTATCGATATGCCTTAAATGTCCCAGATCGGACACCCCCTTTAACGAAATGTTTTTAGGTTGCAAAATCTTCCTGGCAACTCATAATTTTATGGCGGACAGGAGGCTCGTATCATTGCATTAACCTTCTTTAATGCTCAAGTAGCAATATATAACGTACATACTGTATATAATAGGATACTTTAGGAGAAAAAAATGTATGTGTATATATCATATTCTGCCTAGCAACAGCTATTCAAATGAGGAGCTGAGATATCCAATCACATCTTGATCCTTAGTCTGTATAAACTGCTGCGCTGTGTAGCTCCTCTTTCTTTATTGCCCATCAGAAGACAGATAAGTACAATACTGTGTCCTCTCATATATGTATAGTTGTACTCTTTATATATATATACACTGCTCAAAAAAATAAAGGGAACACTTAAACAACACAATGTAACTCCAAGTCAATCACACTTCTGTGAAATCAAACTGTCCACTTAGGAAGCAACACTGAGTGACAATCAATTTCACATGCTGTTGTGCAAATGGGATAGACAACAGGTGGAAATTATAGGCAATTAGCAAGACACCCCCAATAAAGGAGTGGTTCTGCAGGTGGTGACCACAGACCACTTCTCAGTTCCTATGCTTCCTGGCTGATGTTTTGGTCACTTTTGAATGCTGGCGGTGCTTTCACTCTAGTGGTAGCATGAGACGGAGTCTACAACCCACACAAGTGGCTCAGGTAGTGCAGCTTATCCAGGATGGCACATCAATGCGAGCTGTGGCAAGAAGGTTTGCTGTGTCTGTCAGCGTAGTGTCCAGAGGATGGAGGCGCTACCAGGAGACAGGCCAGTACATCAGGAGACGTGGAGGAGGCCGTAGGAGGGCAACAACCCAGCAGCAGGACCGCTACCTCCGCCTTTGTGCAGGTAGGAACAGGAGGAGCACTGCCAGAGCCCTGCAAAATGACCTCCAGCAGGCCACAAATGTGCATGTGTCTGCTCAAACGGTCAGAAACAGACTCCATGAGGGTGATATGAGGGCCCGACGTCCACAGGTGGGGGTTGTGCTTACAGCCCAACACCGTGCAGGACGTTTGGCATTTGCCAGAGAACACCAAGATTGGCAAATTCGCCACTGGCGCCCTGTGCTCTTCACAGATGAAAGCAGGTTCACACTGAGCACATGTGACAGAGGTGACAGAGTCTGGAGACGCCGTGGAGAACGTTCTGCTAACTGCAACATCCTCCAGCATGACCGGTTTGGCATTAGGTCAGTAATGGTGTGGGGTGGCATTTCTTTGGAGGGCCACACAGCCCTCCATGTGCTCGCCAGAGGTAGCCTGACTGCCATTAGGTACCGAGATGAGATCCTCAGACCCCTTGTGAGACCATATGCTGGTGCGGTTGGCCCTGGGTTCCTCCTAATGCAAGACAATGCTAGACCTCATGTGGCTGGAGTGTGTCAGCAGTTCCTGCAAGACGAAGGCATTGATGCTATGGACTGGCCCGCCCGTTCCCCAGACCTGAATCCAATTGAGCACATCTGGGACTTCATGTCTCGCTCTATCCACCAACGTCACGTTGCACCACAGACTGTCCAGGAGTTGGCAGATGCTTTAGTCCAGGTCTGGGAGGAGATCCCTCAGGAGACCGTCCGCCACCTCATCAGGAGCATGCACATTCGTTGTAGGGAGGTCATACAGGCATGTGGAGGCCACACACACTACTGAGCCTCATTTTGACTTGTTTTAAGGACATTACATCAAAGTTGGATCAGCCTGTAGTGTGTTTTTCCACTTTAATTTTGAGTGTGACTCCAAATCCAGACCTCCATGGGTTGAAAAATTTGATTTCCATTTTTTTATTTTTGTGTGATTTTGTTGTCAGCACATTCAACTATGTAAAGAACAAAGTATTTCAGAAGAATATTTAATTAACTCAGATCTAGGATGTGTTATTTTTGTGTTCCCTTTATTTTTTTGAGCAGTGTATATTTCTTTTCTTTCCTACTTATCTCTGTATTTCTGGCGCCCTCCGGTCACTGCTCCGCTTCACAAGGCATATCGGCAGCGCATTTTTCCACATCTCGGGTCCCCACCTTCTTAACCCTTCCCATAGCTTTCTAGCAGCCTTAAAGTTAATAAAAACGTTACCTTTATGAGCAATCCTGGACTTATAAAACCGGCAAAAAACAACTTAGTAGCATATGCAAATGAGAGCTCGAAAGTGCCCAGGGGCGGCGTTACCCTCGTAGGTGCCCAGCTAGCTCAGCCTTATTGTCGCTTCCCCCTGCCCATTCTTTCCCTCTAACCGCCCATCTACTTACTTCTTGTTTCGCCGAGATCCCGCGCCTGCGCACTCTGTCCGTCGGCCGGGGCATGCACACTGCGATGCCCATTCCTTGTACGGCATCACAGTAATTAATGAGCATGCGCCGGCTTCGCGTGCGCATGTGCCGGCCGACGGACTGAGTGCGCAGGCGCGGGATCTCGGCGAAACAAGAAGTAAGTAGATGGGCGGTCAGAAGGAAAGGATGGGCGGGCAGAGGGAAAGAATGGGCGGGGGGAAGCGATGATAAGGCTGAGCTAGCTGGGCACCTACGAGGGTAACGCCGCCCCTGGGCACTTGCGAGCCCTCATTTGCATATGCTACTAAGTTGTTTTTTGCCGGTTTTATAAGTCCAGGATTGCTCATAAAGGTAATGTTATTATTAACTGTAAGGCTGCTAGAAAGCTATGGGAAGGGTTAAAAAGGTGAAACTTTGATGACAGACTCCCTTTAACGATAATATCAATAAATCCGTAACCAGGGCGATGTCAAAAGCTAAACAGGTCTCTGAACCCAATATCCATCCTTTGACGCCTTCCGACCAATTTTGGTCAGCAGACGATTCGACCACACACAGACCCGGGAAGTCCACCCGGAAGCATCAAATTACGGACAATGATGACTCTGCTACTAAATATATGGCAGGAGAAAGTATAAATATTTCTAAGATCCCGTCTCACCACGGTGGTCCAACCAAACAATCTCTCCCCTCACGTTCTAGACCCTCGGCTCCAGAGGAAGAATGTCTTAAGCGGGCACATATATCTTCTAGACGCAATAAGCCGGATTCATATGTTGATTACTCTAGCCAGGAATCATCTGCAGCGTCTAATTCCTCAGATACGGAATATGCTTATGATAGTGAGGAGGCTGAATATGATTGTTTGAATGAAGAATCCCCTATACCAGAAAATTCTGGTTCAGTTATATATTAGATACTCAGGGTTTACCCTTTTTTACACCAAGCCAAATAAAACACCCCAGATCAGGGAATTAGGCTCCGCTACCCCAAGTAGCAAAGTATGTTGCATCCCTAGTAAATAAACCTCTGGATAAGGCCTCTTTCACACGACCGTTTTGTTTTTCCGTTTTGCTGGCCGTTTTTTGCGTTCCGTATACGGTCCGTATACGGAACCATTCATTTCAATGGTTCCGCAAAAAAAACAGAATGTACTCCGTATGCATTCCGTTTCCGTATTTCCGTTTTTCCGTTCCGTTGAAAGATAGAACATGTCCTATATTTGGCCGCAAATCACGTTCCGTGGCTCCATTAAAGTCTATGGGTCCGCATAAAAAACGGAATGCATACGGAAATGCATCCGTATGTCTTCCGTATCCGTTCCGTTTTTTGCGGAAACATCTATTGAAAATGTTATGCCCAGCCCAATTTTTTCTATGAAATTACTGTATATTGTATATGCCATACGGAAAAACGGAACGGAAAAACGGAACGGAAACGGAAACACAACGGAAACAAAAAACGAAACAACGGATCCGTTTAAAACGGACCGCAAAACACTGAAAAAGCCATACGGTCGTGTGAAAGAGGCCTAAGGTTGATCGCAACAAACTTAGGGCGGAGTGCCCTCGCCCGACTTTACTTTCTAAAGCAGCCGTTACACCAGATATTGACCCGGCCCTCACTAAGTATTTATTAAAAACAGGAAAACACCCAAAAAAGGGGATAGATAGATCTTTCAAATCTATCCAAGATAAATTATTGGATTTATTAGGTCCACTGGCCAAAATAATGAATATGGCAGAACAATCTACATCTACTGGTGAACCAGTTAACACAGAAGTGTTATGTGGCTGGGCACAGAGAGCTATGTGTATTCTAGGGAATACCAATGCAGCAGATATCAACTGGATTTCATTACAAATCCAATACAGATACATCTGCCTCACCAGATACGTTTTTCCAAAATAGACGAACAACTGGTTCAAACAGAAATAGAGGAATTATTTCAAAAACAAGCAATAATTCCTGTCCCATACCGAACACCAGGTTTTATAAGCAACATATTCCTGGTCAAGAAAAAAGATGGCGGTCACAGACCGGTGATAAATTTACGAAATCTCAACAATTTCCTTACATTTCAAGATTTCAAGATTGAAGGTATCCATCTTCTAAGGCTACTTTCACACTAGCGTTCGGGGCTCCGCTTGTGAGCTCCGTTTGAAGGGGCTCACAAGCGGCCCCGAACGCATCCTTGCTGCCCTAATGCATTCTGAGTGGACGCGGATCCGCTCAGAATGCATCAGTTTGGCAGCGTTCAGCAAGCGGACACCTGAACGCTGCTTGCAGCGTTCGGGTGTCCGCCTGGCAGTGCGGAGGCAAGCGGATCCGTCCAGACTTACAATGTAAGTCAATGGAGACGGATCCGTTTGCAGATGACACAATATGGCTCAATCTTCAAACGGATCCGTCCCCCATTGACTTTCAATGTAAAGTCTGGACGGATCCGTCTGAACTACTTTCACACTTAGAATTTTTTCTAAGCTATAATGCAGACGGATCCGTTCTGAACGGATCCAAACGTCTGCATTATAGGAGCGGATCCGTCTATCCCTGTGGGTAAACAGCCATTAATATGCCGTCTCATGAAGGTGTCACCGCCAGTTCTGTGAGAAGATCTGACGTTTTTCTCTACCTCTTGTATGATGTTCTTTGTTTTGGTTTCACTTTCTCATCTCCTTTCCTTCTGCCAGGTGTCACTTATTTTGACTAATCGTCTTCCTTTATAATCCCTCCCATACTGCCTCACTTTGCGGTTTATACTACTTCCTGGATGAGGTGTTCACTGCTGGAGGCTGCTTCTGCTGTTTGTACAGATAAGTCATTTACTTTATTGTGTTTCCTTGCTGGCTTGATTCTAGGTGACCCTGACTCGGTCCGTATTAAGTGCAGGGAGCCGGTGGTCGTGTCCCCTCACTATTATAGGGTTTTCAGGTGTCACACAGTATTAGGTACGCGGGCATGCAATCGTCTACCATACAGACCCTTGCATGTGCATAGCAGTCAGGGAGAGCTCTTAGGGTTTTATAAGGCTCACCTATAAGCTCCTTAGTTTGGGATCAAGCCAGTCGCTTGTTTATTTATATGTTCCAACTATCTGCTAACTTCATCTGTGACAGAAGGGTATTCGTTTCAAAAGACCTCCTTTGCCTAGATATCAGACTACATGGGATGTGTCTGTTACTTAACTTTATTTCATCTTGGGATAATAATAACGATCTTTCTCTCAAATTTATTTATTTTAAACTGACTGTCCCTTTATGTCTTATATCTTTTAAACGAATGTCAGACATTCGGGCATTAGATATATCACATAGACAATACTCACCGCAAGGAGTTCTTTTTTCCATTTCTCGACGTACCAAATCTGGTCTTCACTCTATTTTTTACTCAGCTTTTCCCCTTCAACCAAAATTATTTGTAGTCAGATGTCTGAAAGCTTATGAACTTATGACTGAACCTTACCGTTCTTCTTCTTCTCAACTCCTGATTTCCTTTTGCCACCCTTATTTGCCAGTATCCTCAGCCACTCTGGCCAGATGGCCCGGGTTAAACAAACCATGTCACTAGCTGGCATTGACAGTTCTATATTTGGCGCCCACTCTACTCGGAGCCCAATGACAACTAAAGCAGCCCAATCAGGAGGTTCTTTAACCGAAATACTTAAGACAGCAGACTGGTCATCTGACACTACTTTTAAAACTTTCTATTATAGACCTCAACCTCACATTTCTATGTCAGTGATTTCATAATAATATTTAACTTGTCTTATATATTGTCTTGTAGCTTTAAAATTGCAATGATACGAGCCTCCCGTCTGTCATAAAATTAGAGATTTTCCTAGTCTTATGACGGAAAATATTGATTTTATAAAGATGGGAGCCGAGTATCATCCCTCCCAATTACCCCACACTTATTTTTTCTATCATTACAGGATACTAAAGATTTACATTTCAAAGGAGAGTCCTGTTTATTTCCTATGATCGACCGATCGTCTTTTCTCATTTCATGTTTTTTCTGCATCGCTTGTCGAAAGAAGAGGAGCTACACAGCGCAGCAGTTTATATAGACTAAGGATCAAGATGTGATTGGATACCTCAGCTCCTCATTTGAATAGCTGTTGCTAGGCAGAATATGATATATATACACATACATTTGTTTCTCCTAAAGTATCCTATTATATATGTACGTTATATATTGCTATTTGAGCATTAAAGAAGGTTAATGCAATGATACGAGCCTCCCGTCTTTATAAAATCTATATTTTCCGTCATAAGACTAGGAAAATCTCTAATTCTATTACAATTGTATCTATGAAGATAGGAAACTGTCTCCCCCACACAATCTTATCCGGACATGCTCAAAACAACTTTGACAGTCTGTACTGACATAGGGCACCACCCTGAAACAAGCCTAATGTTTAATTAACCATAGCCCTTGTGTTCACAAGCAGTGACTGATACAAATCTACATTGCAAATGTGGACATTAATATGCACATGTAGATGAAAATAACCAGAATATTGTAATGAAGAGGTTTCATTTGCCTTCTCTCCTGCAGTATGTGACTCTCCCTGCGTGTCAATCCTGTTTCACAATTATCACTTTAATAATGGTCAGATGAGCAGTTAATTAAATGAAATCACAGAAAGTTAAAGGATAACTCATCTATAAAACAATTATACTAATTCATAGTACTTCTTGGAATAGTGTGCATATATATTAGAGATGAGCAAAGTTTTGGAAAATTCGATTCGGCTGCTCCGCCAAATTTTACAAAAATATTTGCGTCATAAAGTCCTTTTTTTTTCAGTAGCGGGTGCAATGACGCCCCTCATCATTATATCCCTCAGATGCCGCGTTCATACATGATTGCGACATCTGAGAGTAAAAACTGTATAAAATTAACAGAAAAAAAATGTCATCATACTTACCGCCTCCATTTGCTCGCGACAGGCTGCCCCCAGCCATCTTACTTGAAGTTCTGTCGAGAAATCTTGCGTGGCCCGAGATGACGTTGTGACGCCAGCTGACGTTGTGATGTCATACGTCACCACGCATGGGATTTAAGCCGAGATCTTCAATCAAGATGGCAGTGGCCAGCCCATTATGAGCAAATGGAGGAGGTAAGTATGATTTTTTTTTTTACACTATTTCAGGTTAAATCTATTTGCTACCATGAAGCATATATATATATTGAAATTCGGATCGAATTCCCCTTCGTTGGATTCGATTTGCTCAACTCTAATATATATCTTGGTTCTGGATATCGGAATTGTGCCTGAAATTATCTGCTTATATCTCTTTACGGGATTTTTCAGGAGTTAAATATAAAAAAAAACTGTCCTTAGGATGGGTCTTCATCAATATCAGACCTGTGGGGGTCCGACTCCCAACACCCTCACCGATCAGCTGTTTGAAGGGGCCACACTGCTCAGTTAAAGAGCTGATCGGTGAGGGTGCTAGGAGTTGGACCCCCAAGATCATCAATTACTTTTTTTTTGTTTGTTTTACCATGTCTTCCCAAAGCACTAACTTTTTATTTTTCTATTCACACAAGTTATGCTTTCAAATAATACCATTTAATATTGCACATGATGCAGTACGAAGCTGGAGAAAATTCCATAAAATGCAATTCCACCACAGTTTTAAGGGTTTTAATTTTTACTGTGTTCCCTGTGAGGTAGACCTGTCAACTTCCTTCTGCAGCTTTGTTTAGTACATGCAGCTTAAAAAGCAGTAAATGTTTTTAATTTGGTTATTCAAATAGTTTTTTGCAGATATTTGTATACTATTTTTATTATAATATTATTGTTTTTATTTTTTTTATAACCAGGAAAATATAAAATTAAAAGGGAAATTTTTGTCTGTTTTTCACATTTTTTTGATTTTTTTAATAGCACTGCAAATAAAATACATTTTTGAAGTGTGTCCCTTTTATTATGGTAAAATTGATATAGGGGATATATAATTTAGGGTGGATGGCAGTGAATCTAGAAGCTGTGGTATGGGCTAGTTGAGGTATTCTCTTATTAATTATTATTATTATTTTATTTTTATTTTTTTTCTTCTTTTTTTATTTTACATTTTGTACCCCCAATAAGGTCAACCAAGAACTTTGGAGGGCATTTATCATGACATTTTTTCAACCTCCCGACCTGCACTGCAGAGCTGATCTGGGTCTGCTATGACCCAGCAGCTTGTGCAGTTACCTGGGACCTGGCGATCAGCTGACTGCTAGAACAAGAAGAGGAAGTGGCTGTATATACAAAGCTCAATAAACACTGTGTATACAGTGATGGAGATGACAGGGATGATAAAAAAAAAACAATTTCTGCTTTTCTATGGGGATCCTAGCTGTCACTGACTACAGTCGCTCTTTGCTCTTGCAGATGCACAATTATCATGCAGCGATAAGCACAGACTGCCCCGAGATATAAAATCTATAGGTGGTCTAAAACAGGTTTAATGAATATTCCTATAAATAACATTAACCACTTATCCACCAGATAGGAGATAAATGTATGATCACTGAAGGTCTGACCTTTTGAACCCCCAATGATCATGAGAAAGGTATTCCGTGAGCCCCTGTGTGACTGGAGGGATAAAAAGTAGTCTGTCTATGGAAATCTGCCTTTTCTACACTTGACTGCTCAGTGAATCTGCAGCACTATGGACCTGGGGGTATCTGCAATTGTAAATAGTTATATGTTCTTATGATTATTAGTGATGAGCGGCAGGGGCAATATTCGAATTTGCGATATTTCGCGAATATTTGGGCGAATATCTGTCATAAATCCGCAAATTCGAGAATTCGCCATTATATTCTTGATTGCGAAAATTGGCAATGTAATATGCGCGTATGGCGCGCGCAATACAGGCGTGGGTTTCTTTTAATAAATTTTTCAAGCTGCTAGAAGTTTCCTGAGACTGGAGAAAATGGTTGGCACGGCAGAACATTACAATAGCTTTATATGTTGAGCATATTTTGGCACAATACGTGCAACTTCACATTTGTGCACTAAGTATTGTTGTGAACTTGTGACATCACAGCACTATATCTGTAGCATGTATGTATGGACAGCAGAAACTATCACACTACCTAACACCCTGCACTGGAACCTATCAACTACAATATATCACTATCTAACCTACACTGACTATCTCCCACTAACCAGTGGCGTAGGGATTGCCATAGCAACCATAGCAGTGGCTATGGGGCCCTACGCCACTGGGGGCCCGTCCGGGCCGCCTTCTGTTGATTTTTTTAATTTTTTTTTTACACACACACACACTACAAACAACAGCCAGGCCCGAGCCGCGGACCGCCCACCCACTACACTATTGTAGTGGGCGGGGCGCTGGCGGTCCGCGGCTCAGGCTTGGCTGGGGAGGAATCAGGACTGGAGCAGGGCGCACACAGGGCCGGGCCGACACAGAGGCTGGGGAGGCTCCAGCCAGGCCACTGAGTAAGGAAGATCCGATCATATTCTAACCCCCAGGCATTCCCATGGTGACGGGGACGCTTGCTTGGGGGTTAGAATATACCATCGGATCTGAGTTTTCACGCTCTCAGTGAGAGCGTGAAAACTCAAATCCGATGGTATATTCTAAACCCCAGGCGTTCCCATGGTGACAGGGACGCTTGCCTGGGGGTTAGAATATACAGGGCCATGCCGCTCACAGGAGCACATTTATAAACAAATTAGTAACTTGAACTTTAATCATTGACATTGCTGAATGCTGATCTCTTTACTTGCATTGGATACCTTACTCTGTCTTAGCTCTGGTAACGGTACAGCAGGCAGTGCGGGCGGCGCTCACTCACTGACGTCATGCGCCTGCTCCTCCCACTAGGCGGCGCAGGCGCGTGACGTCAGTGAGTGAGCGCCGCCCGCCCGCACTGCCTGCTGTACCGTTACCAGAGCTAAGACAGAGTAAGGTATCCAATCCAAGTAAAGAGATCAGCATTCAGCAATGTCAATGATTAAAGTTCAAGTTACTAATTTGTTTATAAATGTGCTCCTGTGAGCGTCGGGGAGGGGGATCTGTGGATGGCACTATATAGGGGAGGGGGATCTGTGGATGGCACTATTTAGGGGAGGGGGATCTGTGGATGGCACTGTTTAGGGGAGGGAGATCTGTGGATGGCACTGTTTAGGGGAAGGAGATCTGTGGATGGCACTGTTTAGGGGAAAGGGATCTGTGGATGGCACTGTTTAGGGGAGAGGGATCTGTGGATGGCACTGTTTAGGGGAGGGGATCTGTGGATGGCACTGTTGAGGGGAGGGGGATCTGTGGATGGCACTGTTTAGGGGAGGGGGATCTGTGGATGGCACTGTTTAGGGGAGGGGGATCTGTGGATGGCACTGGGGGGGGGCCCATAAAATTATTTTTGCTATGGGGCCCATGCATTTCTAGCTACGCCCCTGCCACTAACTATCTGTATTATATATATAAGCTAACTAACTAACTAACTAACTAACTATCTAATGTAATGACACAGCAACGTACAGAGCACAGCAATGACACTGCTGTCTCTCTCAGAACTCAATAAAACTACTGAAAATGGCTGCTGGGGAGGTTCTTATATAGTAAGGGGTAGGCAGCTGTCCTATTGGTTACTAGGGATGTTGCTAAGCTTAGACAAAGACATTGCAGCCTTCTCATTGGCCCACAAGCAAGAAGCAGGAAGAGATCATGGGTTCAGATGAAAAAAAATCTAGAATATTCGAGAATACGAATATATAGCACTATATTCTAAATCTTCGCGAATTCTCGAAGTGGCGATATTCGCGATTCAAATATTTTCACCCAACACTAATGATTATGTATTTGTCATGCATTGGCCATATGTATCAGCAGGAGGAGGTGTGATTGGCATTGGTTGGCAGAAACAGGGCTAAAACCTGTTGCTCCCATCTTGGTAGGAGCGGCTGGTTCTCCTTCCTGCCAGGTTGGGGATTTTGTGAGCAGCAACAGACAGGAGAGGGAGGACTTGCTAGAGCTCCTACTCCTGGGCATGAAATACAGTGTATGATTCTCTACAGAAACCACCACAATTCAGCTCCAAGAAAGCACCTTAGAGACAAGACAGCAGAATGATCAGCAAAATACAGCTTTACAAACGCTGCTGCAAGGTGAGGGACAATGGCCCAGACACCCATCACCTATGCTACCACTAGGCCAAAAAAAGCTCAAGTCTGAACCCTGCAGTGGACACCTATAAACACAAGTGCCAATGTCATCCAATCTGCCACCATACCTCCTTAACCGGTATCAGAAACTGCACTTTGAATCTGTTGCTAGTCATATTTTGCAATTAGCTAAAAAAGAGAATTTTATATGTTAACTTCTGGCCTGATTCTTCAAACTCCATTGTAACTGCACCGTTTGCCAGGGAGAACTGGCCCCAGGGAGAACACTGTGACACAACACTTCATCTGAGCCACTACCACTCCCATCCTCTGCACTAGCTCCTCAGGGCTTGCCTCAACTCCACTTATCTTTCGCTCCCTGCCAGGAAGGGGTTCCTGAGTAACCTCAAAGAGGAGAGGGAGCAACCTGCAGTATTCCTGCTCCTTGTACCAAAGTCTCCAGTGACAACTACTCCAGTTGTCCTCAAGTCAAGCCTTGAGATTCCAGACAGCAGTGTGAACTGCTACATCAGCCTCTACAGACATTGCTGTAAGGTGAGGGACTACAGTCAAGCCACCCAACCCCAATCGACCACTAGACCAGTATCACCTAAGTGCTGAATCACCGACTACCAACCTGCCTCCATATCCTTGTTGCTGCCAGAGAAGAATTGAACTAAAAACCTGCTGCTGCTGTATGTATTTCATGTTCTATGTTTAACTGTGGCCTCATTCTTCAGTTCTATATTTCCACTGCACGATCCCCAGGAGGCAACGGCCTGGGGGAGTATATCGTGATACTACACTTCATCAGGGCCACTACCACTCCTATCCTCTATACTGGCTCCTCAGGGGATCGCTGCACATACTGTACAATATGTAAATTATTGATATGAGAAGATGCTGTAATAACTGTATGTTCAGCTTTGTTGAATGTCAGCTTGCTATAGATATGTTATAGATAACTCTTTATATCAGCACATTTTTCTCTTCCCACTGCCGCTGCAAATAGATCCCATTATGTGATTTCAAGACGTTCACACAATACAGTAACATTATAGAACTTGTGCAGGGCATCCTGGGAGAAGTTCATCTTACCAGAACATCTCCACAATGAAGACAAGCGGCAGAGGAGCAGTTGGTGTGTGTATGATCTTAAGGGATATCACAGTGATTAGTTTAATCTCTTTATAGGAGAAATCCCACTTTTCACTGAACACAAAGCTCCATCTGTAGCCACAAGATGCCAAGTATATTATTCCTATCACGACAACAGAGCCATTAAAAACTCTGGGAATGCATCAACATGAGATTATGCTGATGTATCTAGTCAACAGAGGACTAGACTGGTTACAATGTACCAAACTCTCTGCTGCATATATTATTAAGTCTGTATGAGTTTTTAGTTGCTGTGCGCATTCAAGAATATTTCCATTCACTTACTGCACGCAGAGATCTTGAAAACGATGCAGAATTGAAGCACAATCTGCAAAACTTTTAGGCTTTCACACTGGCGTTTTGGTTTCCGTTTGTGAGATCCGTTCAGGGATCTCACAAGCGGTCCAAAACGGATCAGTTTCGCTCTTAATGCATTCTAAATGGAAAAGGATCCGCTCAGAATGCATCAGTTTGGCTCCATTCCGCTTTGGAGGCGGACACCAAAACACTGCTCTGACGAAAGTGAGCCAAATGTAAGTCAATGGGGACGGATCCGTTTTCACTGACACAATATGGCACAATAGAAAACGGATCCGTCCTTCATCGACTTTCAGTGGTGTTCAAGACGGATCCATTTTGGCAATGTTAAAGACAATACTGAACGGATGTATGCGGTTGTATTATCTGAACGGATGCGTTTGTGCAGATCCATGACGGATCCGCACCAAACGCGAGTGTGAAAGTAGCCTTTGTGAGACATCGATAAAGCCATATCTATAGCTACAGTGGATATAAAAAGTCTACACACCCCTGTTAAAATGTCAGGTTTCTGTGATGTAAAAAAAATGAGACAAAGATAAATCATTTCAGAACTTTTTTCATCTTTAATGTGACCTATAAACTGTACAACTCAATTGTAAAACAAACTGAAATCTTTTAGGTGGAGGGGAGAAAACAAAAAAACTAAAATAATGTGGTTGCATAAGTGTGCACACCCTCTTATAACTGGGGATGTAGCTGTGTTCAGAATTAAGCAATCACATTCAAAATCATGTTAAATAGGAGTCAGCATACACCTGCCATCATTTAAAGTGCCTCTGATTAACCCCAAATAAAGTTCAGCTGCTCTAGTTGGTCTTTCCTGAAATTTCTTAGTCGCATCCCACAGCAAAAGCCATGGTCCACAGAGAGCTTCCAAAGCATCAGAGGGATCTCATTGTTAAAAGGTATCAGGAGAAGGGTACAAAAGAATTTCCAAGGCATTAGATATACCATGGCACACAGTGAAGACAGTCATCATCAAGTGGAAATAATATGGCACAACAGTGACATTACCAAGAACTGGACGTCCCTCCAAAATTGATGAAAAGACGAGAAGAAAACTGGTCTGGGAGGCTACCAAGAGGCCTACAGCAACATTAAAGGAGCTGCAGAAATATCTGGCAAGTACTGGCTGTGTGGTACATGTGACAACAATCTCCCGTATTCTTCATATGTCTGGGCTATGGGGTAGAGTGGCAAGACAAAAGCCTTTTCTTACGAAAAAAAACATCCAAGCCAGGTTACATTTTGCAAAAACACATCTGAAGTCTCCCAAAAGCATGTGGGAAAAGGTGTTATGGTCTGATGAAACCAAGGTTGAACTTTTTGGCCATAATTCCAAAAGATATGTTTGGCGCAAAAACAACACTGCACATCACCAAAAGAACACCATACCCACAGTGAAGCATGATGGTGGCAGCATCATGCTTTGGGGCTGTTTTTCTTCAGCTGGAAAAGGGGCCTTAGTTAAGCTAGAGGAAATTATGAACAGTTCCAAATACCAGTCAATATTGGCACAAAATCTTCAGGCTTCTGCTAGAAAGCTGAACATAAGAGGAACTTCATCTTTCAGCATGACAACGACCCAAGGCATACATCCAAATCAACAAAGGAATGGCTTCACTAGAAGAAGATTAAAGTTTTGGAATGGCCCAGCCAGAGCCCAGACCTGAATCCGATTAAAAATCTGTGGGGTGATCTGAAGAGGGCTGTGCACAGGAGATGCCCTCGCAATCTGACAGATTTGGAGTGTTTTTGCAAAGAAGAGTGGGCAAATCTTGGCAAGTCAAAATGTGCCATGCTGATAGACTCATACCCAAAAAGACTGAGTGCTGTAATAAAATCAAAAGTTGCTTCAACAAAGTATTAGTTTAAGGGTGTGCACACTTATGCAATCATATTATTTTATTTTTTATATTTTTTCTTCTCTCTACCTATAGGTCACATTAAAGGTGGAAAAGGTTCTGAAATGATTTATCTTTGTATAATTTGTATTACATCACAGAAACCTGACATTTTAACAGGGGTGTGTAGACTTTTTATATCCACTGTATGTGAATATAAAGATGTTATATACTTTTTACCTCTGTGCTCAAGCAAAATAGCACCAAACACAAAAGGGGGGATTTATCAAGACTGGTGTTCCTACCATATTATTTCAAGTAATCTAGAGAACGAGTCGGGCGGCACTGCTTGAGCCCCAGGGACATATACAAGCCGGCAATCCCATGTACACGTGTGCATAGAACTTCTGTGGTGCTCAGCCCAATTATAGTCTTCGATAATGTTCCAACAAATAGAATCAGAATGTAAGGCGGCACTCACCATTAGTAGAAAACAATTCCTTTATTCGTCTACAGCAGACAATACATAAATGCCAGGGGCGGACAATCTTTCCTGCAGCTCAGAGTAGCGACAGCCGTTTTGCGCTAATTGAATTGCGCTTCTTCTGGCCATACGTCTGAAAGTGCTCATTTATATGTTTCCTGGCATAATTGCCATGGAGACATAACATACAGATTTTTTTACGTCATGTTTCGTTGTAACAACTCATTTATATAAAAACTGTTAAAAACAAGCAATTCATCAAAAAGACCACTGTATCAATATGCACAATTATCAAAGGAATACACTCATTCAGACCCAGTGGACCTAAAGCCCTGGCGCGGATGATCCCCCTTGCTTCTTTTTGCAGAAGTAGGCAGTGTCTATCGCCTCCTTGCGGGGGGTTGGGTACAAACTCTATACCAGAAAACTTCAGACAACCTGGATCCCCTCCATGCGCTTCTAGTACATGAATAATTAGCCTGGGGCAACCTTTCCCTGTGTTAATGGAATTTACATGTTCTCTGAATCTTTCATATATGCATCTGATAGTGTTTCCTATGTAAAAGCGTCTGCACTGACATGTTATCAAATATACAATATATGTGCTCTTGCAAGTGATGAAACTATCCACCTTATGAGAGTCCCCTTCAAAATTTTGGATTTTATTCTGGGCATTAAATCTACAAAATGCGCAATTGCCTCATTTGTAGTTCCCTTTCGGTCTTCTTTCCTGTAACCAATTCCTACTCTTTTTTTCTGTGTACCTACTTCTCACTAACATATCTTTTAGGCTCCATTCACACATCCGCAATTCCATTCCGCATTTTGAGGAACGGAATTGCGGACCCATCCATTTCTATGTGGCCGTATGTGCGGCCCCGATCCGGAATTGTGTACCCACGCTTCTGGGTCCGCAATTCCGATCCTGAAAAAAATAGAACATGTCCTATTCTTGTCCGCAATAGCGGACAAGAATAGGCATATTCTCTTAGTTCCGGCAATGTGCGGTCCGCAAAATGCGGAACGCACATTGCCGCTGTCCATATTTTGCGGATCCGTGGATCCGCAAAACACACACGGATGTGTGAATGGACCCTTATAGCGTAACTTCTTCTGAATGTTATTATCAGTTTACTTTTAGCATATTGTTCCAAGATGCTGTCCCCTTTTTAGACTGTCCCAATTATTCTGTATTATCCTCCGTATATTGTCCGCCATCGGGCTATATCTGAAGGAGAACACACATCTATTTTCATCACCTGTTATATTTTTCCTATCACTTTTTTTACCTTTTAACAAATCAGCTTTTTCCATAGCTCTTGCAAGGGCTTTATTCGGATACCCCCTCATTATCAGTCTCTCTTTCAGTTCCAAAGTTTGTTTCCTATACCTATCCTCGGTACTGTTTATCCTTCTTAGGGCTCGTTCACACAAACTTTTTTTGCATTCCGTATACGGGCCGTTTTTTGAGTTCCGTGTACAGAACCATTCATTTCAATGGTTCTGCAAAAAAAACTGAATGTACTCCGTATGCATTCCGTTTCCGTATTTCCATTCCGTTCAAAGATAAAACATGTCCTATTATTGCCCGCAAATCACGTTCCGTGGCTCCATTCAAGTCAATGGGTCCGCAAAAAGAACTGAACACATACGGAATGTACTCCGTATGTCTTCCATATCCGTTCCGTTTTTGCGCAACCATCTATTGAAAGTTATATG
Organism: Bufo bufo; assembly: GCF_905171765.1. Taxonomy (NCBI): domain Eukaryota; kingdom Metazoa; phylum Chordata; class Amphibia; order Anura; family Bufonidae; genus Bufo; species Bufo bufo. Next base: position 591,227,339 of record NC_053391.1, read on the forward strand.
CCCAGCCCAATTTTTTCTATATAATTACTGTATACTGTATATGCCATATGGAAAAACGGAATGGAACCAGAAACACTACTAAAAATGGCCATTAAAACACTGAAAAAGCCATACAGTCATGTGAACGAGCCCTTAGGGCTCGTTCACACAAACTTTTTTGCGTTCCATATACGGGCCGTTTTTTGCATTCCGTATACGGAACAATTAATTTCAATGGTTCCGCAAAAAAAACTGAATGTACTCCGTATGCATTCCGATTCCGTATTTCCGTTTTTCCGTTCCATTGAAAGATAGAACATGTCCTATTATTGCCCGCAAATTACGTTCCGTGGCTCCATTCAAGTCAATAGGTCCGCAAAAGAAATGGAACACATATGGAAATGCATCCGTATGTCTTTCCGTATCCGTTCCATTTTTGCGGAACCATCTATTGAAAATGTTATGCCCAGCCCAATTTTTCTATGTAATTACTGTATACTGTATATGCAATACGGAAAAACGGAACAGAAAAACAGAACAGAAACGGAAACAAAAAACAGAACAACGGATCCGTGAAAAACGGCCCGCAAAACACTAAAAAAGACATATGGTTGTGTGAATGAGCCCTTAATCTAATGAATTGTCCATAAGGGACATACTTCTTTACACTCCCTGGATGGAAACTGTCGTGGTGCAGCAAGGAGTTGGTCACCGTGGGCTTGCGGTAGCCCTCCGTGACCAACTCATCGCCACTCACCACCACAGGCACATCCAAGAACTGCTGATTGCCATAATTACTGGTAAATTTCATATTCATATCGTTCTCCCCATTTAGGTAAGTGACAAACTCCATGCACTGTGATTCGTTCCGTGACCAAACTATAAAAATTTCGTCCACATAACGTAAAAACATTTTTATGTGACACAAATGTGGATTATTTAGTGAAAAGATGTACCTGTTCTCAAATCTGGCTAAATATATTTTGGCAAAAGTACATGGTGTACTGGTGTTCCCATGGCCATCCCATTCGTTTTTCTGTACCACTGTTCTCCTACCACATTAAATATGCCTAAATTATTAAGAGCTTCGTAATATTTTTGCAGCACCTTGACAGGTCTAGAATCCGAAATCAGGTATTACTTGTACCAGAACTGTTTTAATTAATGCTAAATGTGATAAATGTGTTGACAAAAGGCAAAAAGTCAGAATAAAAAAAAACATACCGTATTTTTCGCTTTATAAGACGCACCCAATGATAAGATGCACCCAGATTTTAGAGGAGGAAAATAAGAAAAAAATACTTTTCATCATATCTGACCTCATATCAGATCCTCAGATCAGACCCCCATAAATATTAGGACATCACAACAGACCCCCATATCAGCCTTCAATGTCAGAACCCCATCAGTCCTCCATGTCAGACCCCAAACTGACTTCAGAACAACCCTTCTCTTTCAGACCCCCATCAGAGCTCAGATCGGCCCTTTTCTTTCAGACTCCCATCAGTCCTTTTATTTCAGACCTCAAATCAGCCCTTTTATTTCAGACCTCCATCAGCCCTTTTTTTCAGTCCCCCATCACACCTCAGATCAGCCTTTTTCTTTCAGACCCCCATCAGACTATTACCCCTACTGTGCCGTTGCTCTGCTCCGGGTCCGGCGTCGTGATCCCGTGTCTTCTCCGCGCTGCACTGTCACCGGACTGCATGCAGCATCAGGTCATAGTGTGCACACTATGCCCTGACGCTGTACGGAGTCAGGACAGTGGAGCGCAGGCCTGAGCAAGAAGACCTGGGAGGGTGAGTATCGGAAGCTCTTGCAGCACTTGTTCCCAGCTCCCAGCACCTAATGCATACTAGCGAGCGGTTCCTTATTGGAAACGCTCACTAGTATTTGCTTTATAAGACCTACTTTTGGGGGGGGGGGAAAGTGCGTCTTATAAAGCGAAAAATACGGTATGTTTGTATTGTTCCTCTCAGTGTTTGTGCTGTTAACAATTTAGCATGGTTAAAACTGCTGACAGACTGTCTTTAATTTTGAAAACATTTACAAAAGTTAATTCCTATTAGGCTTCATTTAACACGACCGTGTCCATTTTGCGAATTGCAGATATCCAAAACACGGATACCGGCCTTGTGCATTCTGCATTTTGCGTAACGGAACGTCCAACCCACAATAGAGCAGTCCTATCCGTGTCCGTGATACAGACAAGAATAGGATATGTTCTGTTTTTTCTTGAAGGGCTGTCCGCATATTTTAAGGCCCCACTGATGTAAATGGGTCCGCATCCGACCCGCAAAAAATGCGGCTCGGATGCGGACCCAAACCATGGTCATGTGCATGAGGCCTTACTGCAATTCTGATGTTAGACTGATATTGAGAGCATCACTACATGAATGCTGCTGCCACACGTCCCAGCGGTGCAGCTTTTTCTTCCAGCAAAGGGATTCATTAAATTACATTAATTACAAAACAGAGCTACATTTACTGTAATTGTAAATAATATAATAAGTGATAGCCTACATGGTTTTGCTAAGAAGAGAAGCTGTCAAACTAACCAGATCTGTTTTTATTAGGAGGTGAGTAGAAGCCTGGACAGAGGGAATGTTGTCGATATTGTGTTTTTGGACTTTGCAAAGGTGTTTGATACTGTCCTACTAATGGATAAAGTGAGGTCTATTGGTTTAGAAAATATAATTTGTAATTGGATTGAAAATTGGCTCCAAGATTGTTTCCAAAGAGTTGTGGTCAATGATTCCTACTCTGAATGGTCCCCGGTTATAAGTGGTGTACCCCAAGGTTCTGTGCTGGGTCCGCTATTATTTAACTTATTCATTAATGACATAGAGGACAGGATTAACAGTGCTGTTTCTATTTTTACAAGTGACACCAAACTTTGTAATATGGTCCAGTCTATGGAAGATGTTAATAAGTTACAAGTTGACTCAGACAAGCTTACTGTTTGGGCCTCCACTTGGCAAATGAAGTTCAATATAGATAGATGTAAAGTTATGCACCTGAGTCACTGGTTGAGAAGGATCTGGGTGTATTAGTAGATCATAGACTAAATAAGAGCATGCAATGCCAGTCAGCTTCCTCTAAGGCCAACAGAATTTTGTCTTGTATTAAAAGAGTTATGGTCAGCGCTGACCACGGCATAGAAGATGCATGAGGCGGGTGAGGGAGCCCGTCGGGTCCCCACGCTGCTGCAGCGGGGACCCAATGGGTGACAAGGAAAACCGATGCCATGCACATACTGCCCAATGCCTTGCACGGCATCGGGACCTGCCTTCTACGGAGGCCGAGGAGATCCAGCCCCAGGCTGAGTCTCCTAGGCAACCTATTAGTGTACCAATCAAACCGTCATCTCCTCCCGCAAAAAATTTGATCCTAATAATAATAATAAAAGCTATGGCTGTCAGACTATGGAGACACTAAAACATCATTTTTTTTGTTTCAAAAATGCTATTATTGTGTAAAACTGCCACGTCCGTAACAATCTGCTATATAAAAATGTCACATGACCTAACCCTTCAGATGAGCGCTATAAAAATAAATAAATAAAAACTGTGCCAAAACAACCAATTTTTTGGTCACATTGGCCCATAAAGTGCAATAATGAATGATCAAAAAATCATATGTACCCAAAAATGGTACCAATAAAAACGTCAACTCTCCTGCAAAAACCAAGCCCCTGCACAAGACGATCGGCAAAAAATATTCAAAATTCAGAAAATGGAGACACAAAAACCTTTTTTTTTTTCAAAAATGCTTTATTATGTAAAACTGAAACAAAGTACACATTTTTTATATCATTGCATCCGTAACAACCTGCTCTATAAAAATAGCACATGATCTATCCCGTCAGATGAATGTTGCAAAAAAGAAAAAAGAAAAACCGTGCCAAAACAGCCATTTTTTGGTTACCTTGCCTCACAAAAAACTCAATATAGAGCAATTAAAAATCATATGTACCCCAAAATAGTACCAATAAAACTGGCACCTTATCCCTAGTTTCCAAAATGGGGTCACTTTTTGGGGAGTTTCTAAGGGTGCATCAGGACGGCTTCAAATGGGACATGGAATCTAAAAACCAGTCCAGCAAAATCTGCATTCCATAAACCATATGGCACTCCTTTTCTTCTGCGCCTTGCTGTGTGCCCGTACCTCTGTTTACGACCACATGTGGGGTGTTTCTGTAAACCGCAGAATCAGGGTAATAAATATTACGTTTTGTTTGGATGTTAACCTTCGATGTGTTAAAGAAAAAAAAATGGGTTAAAATGAAAAATCTGCCAAAAAAGTGAAATTTAGAAATTTTATCTCTATTTTCCTTTAATTCTTGTGGAACACCTAAAGGGTTAACAAAGTTTCTAAAATCAGTTTTGAGTAACTTGCAAGGTGTAGTTTCTACAATGGGGTCATTTATGGGGGGTTTCTACTATGTAAGCCCCACAAAGTGACTTCAGACCTGAAATGGTCCTTAAAAAGTAGGTTTTGGAAATTTTCTTAAAAGTTTTAAGAATTGCTTCTAAAATTCTAAGCCTTCTAACGTCCTAAAAAAATAAAATGACATTTACAAAATGATGCCAACATAAAGTAAACATATGGGGAATGTTAAGTAATAAATATTTTATGAGGTATCACTTTCTGTTTTAAAAGCAGAGAAATTAAAATTTAGAAAATTGAAAATTTTTCCACATTTTTGGTAAATTTGGGATATTTTCATAAATAAAGGTGAAATATATGGACTCAAATTTATAACTATCATGAAGTACAATGCTTCACGAGAAAACGATCTCAGAATGGCTTGGATAAATAAAAGTGTTCCAAAGCTATTACCACATAAAGTGTCAGATTTGCATAAAATGGCCTGGGCAGAAGGGCAAAAACTGGCCCAGGGAAGAAGGGGTTAAAGCCTTTGGATGCCGTGATCAAGTGTGATCACGGCATGTAAACGGTGAAAAGCCTGGAAGCTTGTGCTTCCAGGTTTCTTACCAGCATCCTCTGCGGCCAATGAGGATGCCGGTAATTAAATTCAATACACTGGGTCTCTCTGAAGAGACCCAGGGTATTTGAGCTGCAATTCTTATTTTGGCCAGCAGGTGGCAGGCCAACCTAAGAAATGAGCAATTCTGTACCAATTTGGATATATAATAAACATAATGGTACAAAATAAAAAAAATAATAGAGTTTTTTATCCTCGACCATGAGCTATAAAAAAGTAATATAAATCTCAAAAAATATATAAAAAAATATGTTTAAATCACCCCCTTTCCGTAGAATCAAAAAATAAATACATAAATAAATAATAAAAAATATAAACAACATGGGCATCACCGTGTCCGAAAAAGGCCATACTATTGAAATATAGAAATATTTTTCCAATACGGCGAATTGCGTAACGGAAAAAGGTTCAAATTTGCCATTTTTTCATCGCTTCACCCAAAAAAATTTAATAAAAAATTCACATACACTCTAAAATGGTATCAATAAAAACTACAGATTGTCCCGCAAAAAAAAAAAGCAAAACCATGGAGGAATTCCACCCCATTTGGCATTTTTTCCCACTTCCCACTACATTGTATGCCATATTAATTTATGGCATTTGAAAGTGCAACTTGTTCTGCAAAAAATAAGACCTCATATGGATATGTGAATATAAAAATAAAAAAGTTATGGCTCAAGGAAGATAGGGAAGAAAAATGAAAACGGTATCGGTATCCTAAGGGTTAAGGAGCTGTGGATAATTTGGGGTGTGGATAATTTGGGGACAGACACAGGTGCACCAAATATGAGCCACCTTTAATACACTGACTCCCTGTACAACTTAAGTAATTACTCATGATTCATGCACATGAACGTATTTTTTTGTCCGTGTCCATTCCGGTTTTTTTGCGGCCTGTATGCGAAAACATTTACTTCAATGGGGCTGCAAAAAAAAAAAAAAACTGAGATGACTTTGTGTCCGTAAGTCGATATGGCCATTCTACAGAAGGATAGAATATGTCCTATTATTGTCAGCATTACGGTCATGGATAGGACTGTTCTATTAGAGGCCGACTGTTCTGTTCTGTATTTGTGCTTTGTGGATCTGCAATTTGTAGACCGCAAAAATGTATACGGCCGTGTGCATGAGCCCTTAGTGCCTAATTTACAGATGCCAGGCATGCAGGTGCAGGGCCTCTCTTCCATTCACATACTGTATATTGTCACCATCATTAGCTGTGAACGTGCCAATATCAAATGCTTGCCATCATTCCCATATGCTATAATATAAGCTTTGTTTATGAACATAGGGAAATGGATGATAACATGTTTGCATGCTCATGCTGACGCTTGTTCCAATATCAACCTACCTTGCGCAGGCTGCCGTCCAATTAAGATTTCTGCATAAATTGCTTTAGAATTATCATAGCAAATCCACACTCCAGTGGTTTCTGAGCTCCAGACAGGAAGGAAGACAGTGGAGGATATTTATGTCTTGTAGCTTGCTCCGTGTCCTGCCAAGACTGACCGCGCTGGTGCTTAGAACTGTCAAGCTGTGAAAGACTTGCAAATGTGTCTAACCTCTGCCATGCTGAATCAGCCTGTCCAGTCCAGTCCCAGACAACATTTCTTCCCAATCACCCAACATTGTGCATTTTTTGTCTAAGGTCGAGGTCACACTTCAGTTATTTGATCAGTTATTTCCATCAGTTATTGTGAACCAAAACCAGGTGAGGGTCAAAAACACAGAATAGGTACAAATCTTTCCATTATATCTGATCTCTGAGTAGACTGATGGAAATACTGTAACTGACCAAATAACTGGTATGAACTAGGCCTAAATGTGCTTTTTACTGTGTTTTTTGTGGCCTCTTTTTGGACATTTTTTGCAAAGGCTTGCGTTTTTCTCCTATAGAGAAGGTGATTTGAAAACACATGAAAAAACTGCAAGAGCTACAGCATGCTGCGTTTTAGAGAAAGAAGCCAGAAAGAAAAAAAACACTAGTAGCAAAAAAAAAAATCATAAAAGAAAATGCTTGTGTGTCCTGTGTTTCATAGTCCTTTCTGCTGACATCTATAACTGGTGTTTTTATTGCAAAAAAACCCCACAAAAATGGGTGCAAAAAATGCGCCTATAAACACAAAATTGCAGAAAACGGCAGCCAAAAAAACAACGTATGAAAGCATCCTAATGGGCCGTTCACACAGAATGGAATTTTGGTGTGGAGTTTGTGGACAGCCATGCCGAAATTCTGCTGAAATGCCACCAGCGGGCGCTTCCTTTCTGCCTCTAAAGGCAGCACTGAAGTTCACGGAGCGCAATTTAAGGCCTCGTCCACATTTCCGTTTGCCACTGACGTGCGCTGTCCACTTTTTTGCATACAGCAGGCGTACCTATTAATTTTAATGTGTCTGTTCACATATCAGCATTTTGTTACTGACAGTGGCTTCGCCAAATTTCACAAAGAAATTCAATTGCTGATGAATTACTTCATCATGAAGCGCATTCCTTTGTATCGGGCACAATGACTGGGAATGGAGATTGCGCTGCCCACCGTCATTGAACCTCTCAGATGCTGCGTTTATCGCTGATCGAGGCATCAGCGATTAAAATTCAGGCCTTTCAGGGGTTAATTCAGTTAAAATAAAAATAACGTACGCCCCTTATCCATTTTATCACGGAGAGGCCGTTGTGGCCATCTAGATTGAAGATCACGCTGTCCAGGTGTGATGACATCACTGATGACATCACCGTGCCTGGCCAGCAGGGTGACGCATGAGATTTTGCACGGTTTCTGCAATCAAGATGGCCGTGGCGAGGTGAGGTGAGTATGTATTTTTTTTTTTAACGCCATTTCATGAAACATAGATTATATTTGTTACCACAAAGCACAAGGAAATTCAGCTTCGCGGCGAATAAAATTTTTCCTGAAATTCGGAACGAAGTCCACTTCGGATACTTTTGATTCACTCAACACTAATTACAGATGACACACAGGGGGTAAAAATGGGCACAGACCAAACACAGATCCTTCACGGATATCTTCACGGATGAAACACAAATGCTTTTTTTCACGGATGTCAAACTGACACGGAAACGTGGGCGAGGCCTAAAGCTGTAACAGCACCGAAAACAGACATGTTCCTGCCTCTCATAGCAAAGAATGGGAGGCAGAAAGGATCCGGCCGTCGGCAGGATTTCAGCGTGGCTGTCCGCGCCACAATTCTGTGGTGACAAATGCAATGTGAATGGCCCCTAAAAGTAGCTGCACACAGTGCGGAATTGTGTGCAGAAGGTCTCCATGAAATCCACACCAAAGCAGCATTAGTGTGGATTTCATCGCTTTGGTGCATGTTTTGCACAGTTTTTATAAGGTTTTCCTTGTGGATTTATGTGTGGAATTTATGTTTATGTTAACAATGCCATTGACGTCTATGGGGAAAACCGCTCTACAGAAGGTGCAGAATCACACAAGCAATGGACATGCCGCAGATTTTAAATCCACATGGCAGGTCAATTTCCTCACGTAAAAAAAAAAAAAATTTGCAAATCTCATTCACTTTGCTGGTGCTGTATTAGGCCCCTTGCAGACGAGCTTTTCCGGATTAGGTCTGGATGCGTTGCGTCTGCGATCAGGAAAAATCGTGCGAGTAGGTACGCATTTGCAGCCAGCTTTTACTGCGATTGTGTTCGGATGTTCAGTTTTTATCGCAATGTGTTTTGCACGCGCGTGATAAAAAACTGACTGTGGTACCCAGACCCGAACCCGGATTTCTTCACTCAAGTTCGGGTTTGGGGTCGGTGTTCTGTATATTTTATTATTTTCCATTATAACATGGTTATAAGGGAAAATAATAGCATTCTTGAATTTTGAATTTGTCAAAGAAGAAGAAAGAAGAGCAGCCCGGCTGCGCGATCAAGTGGATGAGGTGAGTTACTTTTTTTTTTTTAATTTTAACCCCACAATGGACGTTTTACTCAGCATTCAGAATTTAAGAATGCTATTATTTTCCTGTACATAGCTAGTCCTGCTCTCCGATGAGCATTGGATACAATTATATCCAGTCTAGACAAAGCTCTGTGACACTCAGTGTTATTTTTCCTGTAATAACGACAGACACTTTGGCAGAGCCCATTAATCACTAAAGTGAGTGTACAGGTGACATTGTCATATATTAAAGAAACACTCCGGGCAGAAATGTAACACAGGGATGATTAAGATTTAGACACTGCGGGAAATCCGCGTACATGACACATCGGACCAATTAGTATTAACTAACCTGGCAGACAGTTCCACTGTAGCAGACTCTGCCGTGCAGTCTGTCCTTTAACTTTTATCAGCCCTGGTTCTTCTATCTTCATTCAGCAGGATCTGAGCTGACGTCACCGCGCTCACCACGTGGTGAGCGCAATGACGTCACCGAAGGTCCTTTTCCAGCTCAGTCCAGCAAGAAGAAGAAGAAAGAAGACCAGCTCGGCTGCGCGATCAAGTGGATAAGGTGAGTTACTTTTTTTTTTTTTTTTTTAACCCCACAATGGACCTTTTACTTAGCATTCTGAATTAAAGAATGCTATTATTTTCCATTATAACCATGTTATAATGGAAAATAATAAAGTAAATGGGGTCCCGGGTAACTCATCCCTCATCTCCTAGCAACCATGCGTGAAAATTGCATTGCATCTGCACTTGCTTGCGGACACTTGCGATTTTCACGCATCCCCATTCATTTCTATGGGGCCTGCGTTGCTTGAAGAACGCAGAATATAGAACATGCAGCGATTTTCACGCAACGCACAAGTGATGCGTGAAAATCACCGCTCATTTGAACAGCCCCATTGAAGTAAATGGGTCCGGATTCAGTGCGGGTGCAATGCGTTCACCTCACACATTGCACCCGCGCGGAATTCTCCCCCGTGTGAAAGGGGCCTTATGCAGTTGTTTTTTGGCATGAAATCTGCAGGTAGAATCATCAGAATATACTTCAACATAGTACACAGATATAGTGGTGCCAAGGTTATGTACAAATCTTTGTAAACTCAATGTGGATGTTATACACAGATGTTATAGCTAGTATTATTTATTTTATTTCCTTATATAGCACCAACATATTCTGCAGCGCTTTACAGACATTGGATCACTCGCTGTTCCCAGTGGAGCTCAAAATCTAAACTCCCTATCACTATGTCTTTGGATTGTGGGAGGACATGCAAACTCCAAGGAGATGGTTGGATTTGAACCTAAGACCCCAGTGCTGGTAGGCAACACTGAGCCATTGTGCTGCCCATTCTATATGCTGTACTATAAAATACGCAACACAAACCTCTAATTGTCTAATATACATTGGCGCAAATGTACTTATCGGAAGGGTGGTGTAAAGCTAGACAGACGGGCTCAGGCTGGATGAGAAATGTGGTGCAGGGATAGACACTTTCCTCTAGCTCTAAACCGGCTATTAGTTGGGTTAATTGAGACAGTTTTTGCACATCTTAGACCTGCCCCTTTCTCATGAAGCTCCACCTACTTCCCACCAAGCCCCACCCCTTGATGAGCATGTTGGAAAAAAGTGTAGCAACCAGATTTTTGGTAAATCTGTGTTTTTGTTTTGCTTCCTCATCATTTTCACGATAGTTGTTTGCAGTCAGTGAATGAGAGCACTCTTGCTGCAGGCCTGTACCTAGCTAGTCCTGCTCTCCGATGAGCATTGGATACAATTATATCCAGTCTAGACAAAGCTCTGGGATGCTCAGCGTTACTTTTCCTGTAATAGCGACAGACACTTTGGCAGAGCCCATTATGGCAGGACCCATTCTAAATCACTAAAGTGCGTGTACAGGTGACATTGTCATATATTAAAGAAACACACCGGGCAGAACTGTAACACAGGGATGATTAACTAAGATTTAGACACTGCGGGAAATCCGTGTACATGACATTGGACCAATTAGTATTAACTAACCTGGCAAACAGTTCCGCTGTAGCAGACTCTGCCGCGCAGTCTGTCCTTTAAATTTTAAGTCAGTTATTAAAAGTTATGTTTTAATCAATACCACAATGCAGCATTCTAGAAATTGCTACTAGGAACAATTGAATGGCGACTAGGCTTTTAACAAAGTCCTCTCTCGTCAGGTCTGACATTCCATAATTATATGACCGAGGATCTACTGATTAGTGAGAAGGCATTTTCATTTTATTCTTTTCACAATGTAGGCTGCTTGATACAGAAGGCATAATGAAGAACTTCCTCTGCAAAAACCGAGAAGATACGGAATTAGGAATCTGAATTCTCACCTGCAGACACAGACAGGTTCATTGCAGTCTCTGCTGACGTGAACTGTGCAGGAGATTCACACGCCATTACAGTACTTTACTGTTAAATAGAAAGTGTGAACAGGCAGCTTGGAGGGTCCCTCTGGGGTTGGTGACTTTAGAAAACTGCTCAGTTGGCCCCAACCCCCTAATGCAAGTCTGGGTTTTACGTAGGTTTACAAACCTATATTGAGCTCTGCAATTTGTGTTGGTACCGTCTAGTATAATGCTGCTATATATCGGTAATCCTTCTATTTGCATGTTTTAGTCCTTATTCACACGACCCATGTGATAGCAATTTTCAGAACAATTTTTTTAATGGACCGTGAATACCTGCTGTCAAAAAATAGGACATGTCTTCAGAGGCAATTTTTTTTTATGATTCCATGTTACTAATTTTGGCTAAAAATCTTTTTTTAATTGGCTTTTATTAAAGATATTGAGCTGTTCTGTCACAAGGGGTTAACTGTTTTTCGAGCTGTGTGACTGGTACTTTCAATTTCACTTTGAGCCTGTCATCTAATAAACCTTATCTCTAAACTACTGAGAGGTCATAAACACGTATTTAAGCCACATTTTTATCAGTAAGATAAGAACTGAGCTATAATGAGCGTTTACAACGTCAGAGAGCAGAGATAAGGAGTCCGTCTGTTCCTGGTCTGATGGAAAAAACAGAAAATCCACAGGGTGTTACTAGAGCATGTCAGCTATGTAGACAAAAAAGGACGACATATTTTTAATAAATACCAATTTACTAATTATTTTTAGCTCAAAATGAGTACAATGCAATAATTTAAAAAAAATGTCACCAAAGGTGTATATAGCCTTTAAGGGGGTCATTTTTAATAGACATTTTTTTTCAGAAAGGCATCTGAAAAAACAGCGGTGAAAATATTATTACAACAGTTTTTTCATCACTGTTGGGTGAATATAGCCTGAGATTCTAAACCACGGGTTTTTCTAAAATAATTCAGTGTCACATTGCTCCTCAAAATATACAAATATACAGTATAACGTTATCAATTGAGGTACTATTCTTGTAAGTAGTTTACTATGTGTTGTATTGTGTTTTATATAGTGTAATGTACTTTTCATATATTTGTCCGTAACTATCAGTAAGAAGTGATTGGCAAAGGTTGGCTAGGAACCGGGCTAACCACCCTGTTCCTCCCCTCTTGGTAGGAGTGCGCTGGTTATGCTTCCTGGCAAGAGGGGAAGTTCATGTGCAGCACGCCTGGGCACCTGCTGCTGTTACAGATTCTCTAGCTTGATCAAATAAATAAAGACTCAAGGAATTCTTGAGAAGATACGAGACAGAGTGAACAGCTATAACTAGCATATAACACTGCTGTAAGGTGAGGGACTATGGCTAAGACAACCATCACCCAGACTACTACTAGGCCAGTGCAGAACTAGTTCTAAACTGCTGCCAACCAACCTACCTCCATCATCCTTACTGGTGCCAGAAGATTACACTTAAAGTTCGCTGATATTGGATGCATTTGAAGTTCTGTTCTACATTGCACTTAGTAAACAAGACTATTATATGTTGAAATCTGTCCTCATTCTTCAGTACTACCTATCCACTGCACAGATTCCAAGGAAGTACACCATGACATACTTTATCATGGCCACTGCTCCTTCCATCCTCAGTACCGGCTCCTCTAGGGCTCGTTGTGTTAAAAACAGGATTGTGCCAATGTGCCTTACTATCGTTGGCCTAACTGCTGTGTGGACCCTAAAAGAGACTTTATTGCCTAGCTGGAGAAAATTCAGTGGAAGCAACAGCCATATTGTGATAACAAGACTCCATGTGGGGTTTCACATTCACCACTGCTTATTAACAAGGCCCAGAGACACTACATTCATCCGTACCAGCACAGAATGATGCTAAAGCATCAAAGCACCACTCCCTCCAGACTAGGAAATCAGAATCTTTAAGGCTCCCCGACTATAATATTGTATAATTGATAAACATTAGGTCAGTAAAGGTGCAAATCCTGATACCCTACTGATCTCATACAACTACTACTGAGGTTTTTAGCCATACTATATTTTCAGCAGTTTAATATTGAGCTCTATAGCTCAGTGGTTAAGGTTCTTGTCTTTAATGCAGGAGCTTGTGATTTTGAATCCCCACTGAAACCTTTCAAAAATAGAGGCTAAATAAAACTTAAAAACACAGGGTGTCCCCAACAGTGAAAATTTTTACTTTATTGGAAAAAAAAATGGAGCAAATCGTAAAATATGATAAAATAACTAGGGTTGAGCGAACCCAAACTGTAAAGTTTGGGTTCGAGTTCGGTGTTCGGCGATTTAATAACGCTTGTTGAAAGGCTGCAGGGCAGCCAATCAACAACCGTTTAACTCGTGTGCCCTTAGCCATCACAGCCATGCCTTCTAATGGCATGGCTGTAAATGACCAAGTGCAGCATGTGACCCAGCCTCTATATAAGCTGGAGTCACGTAGCGCTGCACGTCACTCTGCTCTTACTAGTTGTAGGGATAGGATGCTGCTGCTGTGAGGGAGAGATTAGGAAAGACTCTGATATCTGCACTTGGTGTGAAGTCTGCAATCTACAGCGTTTGTTTGTGGGTACAATGCAAAATTTTTGTACCCTGCCCTGAGCCCAGTGAGACTGGAAAAAAAAGTTTTAGTTAGGTGGGCGTCGGCGGCCATTTTGTGCAACAGCAGTGCACCAGCACTGCATATGTGCCAGGGACAATCATTTAATCCTGTTCTTGTAGTTCAGTGGCCGACAAATACCCATTTTTAAAGTTCACCTGCACTGCATATGTGCCAGGGGAAGGGAAAATACCGTCTGTGAGTTCAGGGACCCAGGGGGTGACATATCTCCATTTTTTTCTGTAAAGTACCCCTGTGCTGCATTTCTGAGAGTGAAATATAATCAGTTAAATCTCTCAGTTCCATTGTGGGGTGAAATATTTAAATTTTTTGTTGTAAAGTACCTCTGAGGCCTGCACTGCCTATGTGACAGGCAGGCACCTAAATTCAGCAAATTCATCTGTTCCATTGTAGGGGTGACATATCTACCATTTTTTATGTGAAAAACCCCTATGCTTAATTTGTGAGATTGAAATATAATATCAGTTAAATCCATCTGTTTCATTTAGGGTTAAAAAAAAATTTTTTTGGGCAATAAAGTACCTTTTTGGCCTGTGCTGCATTTCTGACAGTCCAATAAAACCACCAAATACTGCAGTTACATTTTTGGTTGAAAAACTCAAATTTTTGTTGCTAGAAAGTACATTTGTGGCCTATGCTGCGTTCCTGTCAGTCAAATAAAATCATTAAATACCGCTGTTACATTTTTGGGCTTCAAATTCCCATTTTTGGGTGTAAAGTACCTCTGAGGCATGCACATGTCACAGGCAGGCACATAAATTCAGCAAATCCATCTGTTCCATTGTAGGGGTGACATATACACCATTTTTTATGTAAAAAACCCCTGTGCTTCATTTGTGAGAGTGAAATATAATCTTAGCTAAATCCATTTGTTTCGTTTAGGGTTAAAAAAAAAAAACTTTTTTGGGGGGCAATAAAGTACCTTTTTGCCCTGTGCTGCATGTCCGGTAGTTAAAGAAATACAGTTAAATCCATCTGTTTCATTGTGTGTGAGAAAAAAAAAAATTTGGGCAATAAAGTACCTTTGCTGCCTGCACTGCATAGCAGTGACATTAACACATTTTTCCCATCAAAAAACCCCTGCTCTGCATTGTTCACAAGAAACTTAATTTAGTAAAAACGCCTGTTACTTCGGTGGGTGACCCCAAAAAATTAGGAGAGTGTCAAACAAGGGACGTGGCCCTGGTCATGGTGCTACTGGTGTTGGTGGAGCTCCTGTTGCAGGGAGAGGACTTGATCGATCTGTGCCAGCTACACAGACAAGTGAAACACCTTCCTCAGGTGCTAGTAAGCGACAGAACCTTCAGCGTTATTTGGTCGGGCCGAATGCGGCTCTACGAATGGTGAGGCCAGAACAAGTACAGGCGATAGTAGATTGGGTTGCTGACAGTTCCTTGACATTGTCTCCCACCCAGTCCCCTGCTGAAAGATCAGAGTTGGCACTTGCAGCCCATAGCCATCAGTCTTTCACCTCACCCCCTTGCAAATCAGCCAAGCAGTCTGATCCCCAAGTCATGCAGCAGTCTCTTATGCTTTTTGATGACTCTGCTGGCAGGGTTTCCGTGGGCGATCCACATAGCCCTGCCCCAGAAGTGGAAGAGATTGAGTGCACCGATGCCCAACCACTTATGTTTCAGGATGAGTACATGGGAGGACCACCGCAGCACGTCTCGGATGATGACGAAACACAGGTGCCAACTACTGTGGCATTCTGCAGTCTGCAGACCGACAAGGAGGGCAGGGGTAAAGAATGGGTGGAAGATGATGTGGAGGATGATGAGGTAGTAGACCCCACATGGAATCAAGGTCATGCGAGTGACATGTGCAGTTTGGAGGAAGAGACAGTGGTCGCACACAGGCACCAGCACAGCAAAAGAGGGAGCAGGGTGCAAAAGCGTCTGTTACATTCTCGGGTGACATTTTACCATTTGTGCTGTATACAAACCCCTGCTCTGCATAGGTGACAGGGACCTAAATTTCTAAAATTCGTCTGTTACATTGATGGTTGACATTAACCCATTTTTCCATGTAGTAGACCCCACATGGAATCAAGGTCATGCGAGTGACATGTGCAGTTTGGAGGAAGAGACAGTGGTCGCACACAGGCACCAGCACAGCAAAAGAGGGAGCAGGGTGCAAAAGCGTCTGTTACATTCTCGGGTGACATTTTACCATTTGTGCTGTATACAAACCCCTGCTCTGCATTGCTGACAGGGAACTAAATTTAGTAAAAAAACGTCTGTTACTGATCGGAATATGCACGACTACAAGCACACGCTGGTAGACGCGCTGCTGATGGCATTCCCACCTGACAGCAGGGGTTCAGTGTGTCACCAGCTTGCCTGTCTAAACTCCTGCGCTGCAGTCTGGGGCTCGGACACTGCAGTGCGGTGCCAGACTTGCTGTCATGCCATGCCCCTTGGTGACTCAGAGTTTAGGCCACGCCCCTCTCATGCCGTTTAGGCCACACACCCCGTGATGCCGTATAGGTCACACCCCCTCTTGATCACCCGCTTTGGCCACGCCCCCGTAGGTCACACCTAAGCTACGCCCCCCGGTGATGTCAGCGCTCATGTGATTAGCTCCCTATTTAAGGCTAAAACTGGCAATCACCTTTGGCAGTTATAGGTTTTCCTTGCTGTGTTCTGCTATCTGTGTGTACTGAACTCTTGCTTTGGATTTGACTTTGGCTATACCTTGACCTCTCTCTCTGCTTAGAGATTCTGTACCTTCTTCCTGTCCAGTATTGACCCTTGGCTTGTTATTGCTCCCTCCTTCCGCTTTGTGATTCTGTTGTTATCGATCTCCTGGTTTGACTGTTTTTAGCTCGACTTCCCTTGGCGTTTGTTTGTGTGTCCTGTGTGTGAACAGGTACCTGCGGTTTCGCTGGTACTTGGATTGTATCTCTGCACTTACCAGTTTAGGGAACGTCGACCAGTTGTGGACTTGTCATCTAGGACTTGTTCTGCAAGTAGGCAGGGTCAGTGGGCTGGGTACAAGTTAGGGCTCACTGTGTGTGTGTCCCTGCCTACGGCCATGACACAGTGGAAGCACAAGGCGAAGGCTGAGGTGGAGGAAGAGGTCGCCAACACAGCTGGGGCACCACCAGCACCTCAGAAGGCAGAGTCAGCATGGCCGAAATGTGTAAAAGTTTTGTCAGCACGCCACAACAACCAGCACCACCAGCTGATATGGAACGTCTTAGCAGGAAGCAGCATTTCAGCAACATGGTGGAGCAGTATGTGTGCACACGCCTACAGGTACTGACTGATGGGTCTGCCACCTTCAACTTCTGGGTCTCCAAATAGGGCACATGGCCTGAGCTGAACCTTTACGCCTTGGAGGTGCTGGCCTGCCCGTGTGTTTAGCACGGCAGGAGGGGGTTATCACAGACAAGAGCAGCCGCCTGTCCACAGCTAATGTGGACAAGCTCACGTTCATTAAAATGAACCAGGCAGGGATCCCACAGGACTTGACCGTACCTTGTGCAGAATAGACATGTATACCGGCCTCACCCAGCCATTGTTGTACTCCAGCAAACTTGTTTTATTTTTTATATTTCCAAATGTTTTGGGGTCTACCCAAATTTAAACATACAAACAAAAAAATAAAATAAAAAAATAAAAACCAGTGTTGGCTACCTCTTCCTCTTCCACTGCTGCTTCCACCTACACCGCCACATCCACCGCCTCCTCAACCTCCTACTCCATATGGACCTCCTTCTCCTAGATCAAGATTATTATATTTTATTTTTCCGTATTTTATGTTATTTGAAGTAATTTCCCTATCCACATTTGTTTGCAGAGCACTTGCCATGCTCTTAACCACATTTTGCTGCCTTTTGCAGCCCTCGAGCCCTTTCCATTACTTTTTTAGAGCCATTTTAGTGCTCCAAAGTTCGGGTCCCCATTGACTTTTTTAGCTCCCGACCTCCCACTGCTGACTCCCGGCCACGCTACCGACTTTGCATTAAGCAAAGATATATCAGTGTTTGCTATAGATTCTGCTCCTCTTTCACAAAAAAGTCTCACTCATATTGTGCAGGATATTCATTTGAGGGTGGGTGATTCTCATGTTGAATCTATTTCTTGTTTTGTTCTTAAAGGTTTGCCTGCTCCGCTGGTTCTGGGTTTACCATTGTTGACCAAACATAATCCTACCATTGAATGGCAAACTAGACAAATTAGTAATTGGAGTGATTTTTGTACGGACAACTGTCTCGGCACGTCTATTTCTGGGGTATCCCCTAAGGTGTTACCTCAGTTTCTTTCTGATTTTTCAGGCCTATTCTCAGAGGGTGGAGATAAATCTCAGAGATTATGATTGTCCGATCAATCTTATTCCCGGAGCAGATTGACAAAATCTCAGTTATATAATCTTTCCCAACCCAAAAGAGTAGCTATGCGGGAGTATATTGCTGAGAGTTTGAAAAAAGTACATATTAGACCATCTAAATCACCTATGGCAGCAGGCTTCTTTTTTGAAAAAAAAAAGACGGGTCCCTTAGACCGTGTCTAGATTTCCGGGAACTGAATCTCATTACTGTCCATGACTAGAGTTGAGCGGACACCTGGATGTTCGGGTTCGACGAGTTCGGCCGAACTTGAAAAAGAAGTTCGGGTTCGGGAACCCGAACTTGACCCGAACTTGACCCCGAACCCGAACCCCATTGAAGTCAATGGGGACCCGAACTTTTGGGCACTAAAATGGCTCTAAAATAGTCCTGGAAATGACTAGAGGGCTGAAAAAGGCATCAAAATGTGCTTAAGAGCATGGCAACTGTTCTGCAAACAAATGTGGATAGAGAAATTACTTAAAATAACAAAAAACAGAAAAATTAAAAATAACAATCTGGATCTAGGAGTAGAAGGTTGAGGAGGCGGTGGATGGGTGGATGTGGCGGTGTAGGTTGACGTGGCGGTCTAGGTGGAAGCGGCGGTGAAGGAGGAATAGGTAGCCAACACTGATTTGTGTTATTTTTTATTTTTAAATTGGGGTATCCCCCAAAATATTGGGACATATAACAAAATAAAACAAAGAATAAGTGCACTTGAGTACAAGAATGGATGGTTGAGGCTGGTATAAATGTCTATTCTGCACAAGGTACGGACAAGTCCTGTGGGATCCATGACTGGTTCATTTTAATAAACGTAAGCTTGTCCACATTGGCTGCGGCCTGTGATAATGCTCTCTGCCGTGCTAAACACACGTTCACACTATACACTGGCTGCAGGGCAGGTCAGCACTTCCAAGGCTGACAAAGCTTTTCCACATTTTGGCCATGCTAACCCTGCTTTCTCAGGTGCTGGCGGTGCTCCAGCTGCGTTGGCGACCTCTTCCTCCTCCTCTGCCTTCGCCTTGTGCTTCCACTGTGCCCCCGCTGTCAGGTGGGAATGCTATCATCAGCGTGCGCTTGTAGTCGCGCATCTTCCGATCAGTAACAGATGTTTTCACAAAATTTAGTTCCCTGTCAGCAATGCAGAGCAGGGGTTCACTCACGGCAAAAGGGGGTTCATGTCACCCAGCAATAGAACAGAGGATTTTGAGAGAACGAGGTCCATGTCACCCAGGCACAGCAGGGGTTCATTCACGGCAAAAGGGGGTTCATGTCTGTTAAGGGAAATATGGCTTTCAGCCAGAACCTCATCCTGATGACCACACAAATATGCCTAATAATTGGACCCAGTGGTATTCACCCATTCAGTATGGCCAGTAGCATTGTGTCCCTTGTTAGCATATCCTAGGCAGTTGAACAACATCCTCTTGACCAAGAGATGGGGGGAGATATTTGGGTGGTCACAGGGTGGAGTCGATGGTGGGGGGCTGGGACACAGCAAGATATAGCTGAAAGTTGGGAGTGAGGGAAGGGCTTCTCTTCCTGGACACCGATGGATACAGGAGCAAGCTAAGTTATATGTGTGCGTATGTGGGTATGTATATAGGTATAATATCCCAGTAGACTTTATATGTGTACATATAGATATTAGCAGTCTGCAATTGTATTACCAGTTAGATTATATGCTGTTTATGCATGAGTCTCTATGTGTACATGTACTAATGGTCAGGTACTGGATGTGAAGAGTAGATCCAGTAGACTGTATATTGGTAGACTCTGGATATACTGTATATACATACACATTATTAGCCGCATTTGCTTAGCATCCAGGGTGGACAGGAACTGAGGTGGCTGTGTGTGGTGGTGTCCTCTATGTATTGTGTTATCTGTATCTCTATGTATATTGTCTATTGCTTTGTCATCTCCATGTTATCAGTAAAATATTTTTATATATAAGTATCTGCGAGGGTTGTGTGTTGCTCCTGGGATATATGAAGGACTGGAAGAGGTGTAATTTTACACAGGATATTCGGGTTGTATGGGAAACAAAGGCAATTTGCTAGGAATAGAATAGAAGGGATGGAAAACGGAGATATACATAAATCTCCATTTTCCAAGAGACAAAAATCCCCTCTTCAATGTCACCCAGCAATAGAACAGAGGATTTTGAGAGATTTAGGCCCCTGTCACCCAGGCACAGCAGGGGTTCATTCATGGCAAAAGGGGGTTCATGTCACCCAGCAATAGAACAGAGGATTTTGAGAGATTTAGGCCCCTGTCACCCAGGCACAGCAGGGGTTCATTGACGGCAAAAGGGGGTTCATGTCACCCAGCAATAGAACAGAGGATTTTGAGAGATTTAGGCCCCTGTCAGCCAGGCACAGCAGGGGTTCATTCACGGCAAAAGGGGGTTCTTGTCACCCAGCAATAGAACAGAGGATTTTGAGAGATTTAGGCCCCAGTCACCCAGGCACAGCAGGGATTCATTCACGGCAAAAGGGGGTTCATGTCACCCAGCAATAGAACTGACGATTTTGAGAGATTTAGGCCCCTGTCACCCAGGCACAGCAGGGGTTCATTCACGGCAAAAGGTGATTCATGTCACCCAGCAATAGAACAGAGGATTTTGAGAGATTTAGGCCCATGTCACCCAGGCACAGCAGGGGTTTATTCACGGCAAAAAGGGGTTCATGTCACCCAGCAATACAACAGAGGATTTTGAGAGATTTAGGCCCCTGTCACCAAGGCACAGCAGGGGTTCATTCACGGCAAAAGGGGGTTCATGTCACCCAGCAATAGAACAGAGGATTTTGAGAGATTTAGGCCCCTGTCAACCAGGCACAGCAAGGGTTCTTCATGGCAAAAGGGGGTTCATGTCACCGAGCAATAGAACAGAGGATTTTGAGAGATTTAGGACCCTGCCACCCAGGCACAGCAGGGGTTTGTATACGCCAAAAATGGTAAAATGTCACCTGACAATTGAAAATAAGATTTTTTTCAATTTAGGGCACTAAAATTGGCACTTTTTTGCATTTAAATGGCTCTAAAATAGTCCTTGAAAAGGCTAGAGGGGTGTAAAAGGCAGTAAAATGTGCTTAAGAGCATGGCAACTGCTCTGCAAACAAATGTGGATAGGGAAATAACTTAAAATAAAATAACTAAAAATTACAAATTATTAACCTGCAACTCAGAGAAGGAGGTGGATATGGAGTCGGAGGTTGAGGAGGCAGTGAATGTGGTGTTGTAGGTGGAGGCAGCAATGAAGGAGGTAGCTAACAATGTTTTTTTATTTTTTTTATTGGGGTAGGTAGCCCCCAAAATATTGAGACAAATAAAAAAAATTAAAACAAAGAATCATTGCTCTTGGCTTGAGTACAAGAATGTATGTTTGATGGTGGTATAAATGTCTATTCTACACAAGGTACAGACAAGTCTTGAGGGATCCAAGCCTGGTTCATTTTAATCAATGTGAGCTTGTCGACGTTGGCTGTGGACAGGCGGCTGCGTTTGTCTGTAATGACGCCCCCTGCCGTGCTAATCACACGTTCAGATAATACACTGGCTGCAGGGCAGGCCAGCACCTCCAAGGCATAAAGGGCAAGCTCAGGCCAGGTGCCCAATTTGGAGACCCAGAAGTTGAAAGGGGCAGACCTGTCATTCAGTACGTGTAGGCGTGTGCACACATACTGCTCCACCATGTTGGTGAAATGCTGCCTCCTGCTAAGACGTTCCATATCAGCTGGTGGTGCTGGTTGTTGTGGCGTGCTGACAAAGCTTTTCCACATTTCGCCCATGCTAACCCTGCCTTCTGAGGTGCTGGCGGTGCCCCAGCTGCGTTGGCGACTTCTTCCTCGTCCTCTGCCTTCGCCTTGTGCTTCCACTGTGCCCCTGCTGTCAGGTGGGAATGCCACCAGCAGCGCGTCTACCAGCGTGCGCTTGTACTCGCGCATCTTACGATCACGCTCCAGTGACGGAATAAAGGACGGTACGTTGCAGCACAAGTTAGAATGTGGGCAACTCGGCGGTCGTTGCGGAGACACTGCAGCATGTAATCGCTCATGTGTGCCAGGCTGCCCAGAGGCAACGAAAAGCTGTCCTCTGTGGGAGGTGTATCGTCTGTGGGAGGTGTGTCTGTGTCCTCTGTATCCCCCTATCCATGCACCAGTGATGGCCATGAGCTGGTCTGGGTGCCACCCTGCTGTGAACATGGTTCCTCCTCCTGCATCTCCTCCTCCTCATCCTCCACCTCCTCATCCTCCAGAACTGTGCCCTGGCTGGACAATTGTGTACCTTGGGTTTGTGGGTGCAGGGACCCACCCTCGGAGCCACTTGGGATTGACTGGCCGGAAACCCTACGAAATAATCCCTCTTCCTCCTCCTTCTGTGCCACATCCTCTTCCATCACTGCCATGAGCGTTTTTTCAAGGAGGCATAGAAGTGGGATAGTAACGCTGAGAATGGCGTTATCGGCACTGGCCATGTTGGTGGAGTACTCGAAACAGCGCAAAAAGGAACACAGGTCTCGCCTGGAGGCCCAGTCATTGGTGGTGAAGTGGTGCTGTTCCACCGAGCGACTCACCCGTGCGTGCTGCAGCTGAAACTCCACTATCGCCTGCTGCTGCTCGCACAGTCTGGCCAGAATGTGCAAGGTGGAGTTCCACCTTGTGGGCACATCGCATATGAGGTGAGCCAGAAGGCCGAAGTTACGCTGCAGCGCTGACAGGCGAGCGCAGCAGGGGGAGAACGCCGAAAGCGCGCACAGACGGCCCGCACTTTATGCCGCAGCTCTGACATGTCGGGGTAATTTTTAAGGAATCTCTGCACCACCAAATTCAGCACATGCGCCAGGCAAGGGATGTGCGTCAAACCGGCTAGTCCCAGAGCTGCTATGAGATTTCGCCCATTATCGCACACCACGAGGCCGGGCTTGAGGCTGACTGGCACAAACAACTCATCAGTCTGTTGTTCAAGTCCCATCCACAGCTCCAGGAAGCAGAGTAGGAGGAGGAAGCAACAGGAGGCAAACTGAAGCGCCCTGCAATCCTCGGTGGTGGAAGGACATGCGCCAAACTGCTATCCGCCTCAGGCCCAGCCGCCACTGCATTTACCCAGTGTGCTGTTATGGAGATATAACGGCCCTGACCATGCTTATTGGTCCACGTATCCATAGTCCGGTGCACCTTGCCACAGATGGCGTTGCGCAGTGCACACCTCATTTTGTCCCCTACTTGGTTGTGAAGGGAAGGGATGGCTCGCCTTGAAAAGTAGTGGCGGCTGGGCACGACATACTGTGGGACAGCCACCTCCATAAGGCCTTTAAAACTATCCGTCTCCACCAGACAGAATGACAGCATATCAAAGGCAAGTAATTTAGAAATGCTGGCATTCAGGGCTAGGGATCGCGGGTGGGTAGGGGGGTACTTCCTCTCCCTCTCCAGCATTTGGGATATGGAGAGCTGAATGCTTCCGTGGGACATTGTGGAGATGCTTAGTGACCCAGGCGTTGGTGTTGCTGGCAGATCCTCTGTTTGCGGGGTGCCAGGTGGCACTGTCACTCCAGAGGTGGATGAAGAGGCCGCGACTGCAGCAGAAGAGGAAGCAGGAGGAGCCAGAGATCTTTCTTGGTTTTTGAGGTGTCTACTCCACTGCAGCTCGTGCTTTGCACTTAAATGCCTGGTCATGCAGGTTGTGCTCAGGTTGAGAAGGTTTATGCCTCGCTTCAGGCTCTGATTTCACAGCGTGCAAACCACTCGTGTCTTGTCGTCAGCACATTGTCTGAAGAACTGCCACGCCAGGGAACTCCTTGGAGCTGGCTTTGGTGTGCTCGGTCTATTGCTGCAGTGGGCAGTAGGAGGCGTACTGTCTAGAGGACGGCCGCTCCGCTTTTGCACCCTGCTCCTTCTTCTGCTGTGCTGGTGGCTCTGTGCGACCATCGCCTCTTCCTCCGAACTACATCGGTCACTCGCATTACCTTGACTCCATGTCGGGTCGAGGACCTCATCGTCCTCCACATCATCTTCCACCCAGTCCTCACCCCTGACTTCCTTGTCGGTCTGCACACTTTCGAAAGCCCCAGCAGTTGGCACCTGTGTTTCGTCATCATCCGAGATGTGCTGCGATGGTCCTCCCATGTACTCATCTTGAAAAATAAGTGGTTGGGCATCGGTGCTCTTCCACTTCTGGGGCAGGGCTAGGTGGATGGCCCTGGGAAACCCTGCTAACAGAGTCATCAAAAAGCAGAAGAGACTGCTGCATGACTTGGGGCTCAGACTGCTTGGCTGATTTGCAAGGGGGTGAGGTGAAAGACTGATGGACATCGGCTGCAGGTGCCAACTGTGGTCTTTCAGCATGAGACTGGGTGGGACACAATGTGAAGGATTTGGATCTACTGTCAGCAACCCAATCTACTATCGCCTGTACTTGTTCAGGCCTCACCATTCGTAGAGCAGCATTAGGCCCGACCAAATACCGCTGCAGGTTTTGTCGCCTACTCGCACCTGAGGAAGGGGTTTCACTTGTGCGTGTAGCTGGCACAGATCGATCACGTCCTCTCCCTGCAACAGGAGCTCCACCAGCAGCACCACGACCTGGGCCACGTACCTTGTTTGACGCTCTCCTCATATTTTTTACGTTTAGGATCTTGCCCTAAATGGGTGTTTAATTAATAGTAGAATAGAACGATAGTATGTAAAGGGTGTATCTCACCTGAACCAGACTAGGCCTCAATAAAAGATTTTTTTGCCCAAAATGGTTGTATTTCAAATGCCTAATTCAAACCCCTGTATGTAGAGGTAGTATCTCAGAGGGCCTGAACCTCTGTAGGCCTGCAGTAAATATATCTTTGCTCAAAAAGGCTGTATTTCAAATGGCTGTATTTCAAATGCCTAATTCAAACCCCTGTATGTATAGGGTGGATAACACACGCCCTGTACCAGTGTAGGCCTGAAGTAAATATATCTTTGCACAAAAAGGCTGTATTTCAAATGGCTGTGTTTCAAATGCCTAATTCAAACCCCTGTATGTATAGGGGGGATCACACAAGCCCTGAACCAGTGTAGGCCTGAAGTAAATATATATTTGCACAAAAAGGCTGTATTTCAAATGCTTGATTCAAACCCCTGTATGTATAGGGGGGATCACACACGCCCTGAATCAGTGTAGGCCTGGAGTAAATATATCTTTGCACAAAATGGCTGTATTTCAAATGGCTGTATTTTAAATGCCTAATTCAAACCCCTGTATGTATAGGGGGGATCACACACGGTCTCAACCTGTGTAGGCCTGAAGTAAATATATCTTTGCACAAAAAGGCTGTATTTCAAATGGCTGTATTTCAAATGCCTAATTCAAACCCCTGTATGTATAGGGGGGATCACACACACGCCCTGAATCAGTGTAGGCCTTCAGTAAATATATCTTTGCACAAAATGGCTGTATTTCAAATGGCTGTATTTCAAATGCCTAATTCAAACCCCTGTATGTATAGGGGGGATCACACACGCCCTGAATCAGTGTAGGCCTGAAGTAAATACAGTAGGTGAACCCGATTTTGTGTCAATCTCGCTGTATTTCTCGGCGAGATTGAGCACATACGAGCCCCATCGCGGGAGCCAGCGCCGAGCTGGCTTGCCGCGATGGAGACAGAGCCGTCATAGAAGCGACGGGAGATCCGACTTGGATTCCCGCCAATTCTACACGTGTGCGGCGTTTGTTATGAATCCTGAGGGGGAAGTCCCCGCCGGATTTTAAATAAAAATCCGGCCTGGGTCCCGCCCTCAGGAGCATACCGGGCCCTTAGGTCTGTTATGGGTTGTAAGGAGAGCCCCCCCTACGCCGAAAAAAACGGCGTAGGGGGTCCCCCTACAATCCATACCAGACCCGTATCCAAAGCACGCTACCCGGCCAGCCAGGAAGGGAGTGGGGACGAGCGAGCGCCCCCCCCCCTCCTGAGCCGTACCAGGCTGCATGCCCTCAACATGGGGGGTTGGGTGCTCTGGGGCAGGGGGCGCACTGCGGCCCCCCCACCTCAGAGCACCCTGTCCCCATGTTGATGAGGACAGGGCCCCTTCCCGACAACCCTGGCCGTTGGTTGTCGGGGTATGCGGGCGGGAGGCTTATCGGAATCTGGGAGCCCCCTTTAATAAGGGGGCCCCCAGATACCGGCCCCCCCACCCTAAGTGAATGAGTATGGGGTACATCGTACCCCTACCCATTCACCTGCAAGAAAAGTGGTAAAAACACAAATAAACCACACAGTGTATTAAAATATTTTATTTTTCTGCTCCGGAGGCCGCCCCCTGTCTTCTTTATTAGCTCTTTTACCAGGGGGGGGCTCTTCTTCTTCCGATATCCCGACGGGTCTTCTCCACTATCCGGGGGGTCTTCTCAACTCTCCGGGGTTCTCCTTCTGTCTTCTCCTTCTGTCTTGTTGTCTCCTTCTGTCTTCTGTCTCCGGGGTTCTCCTTCTGTTTTCGCCTCTCTCTGTTATTGACTCGGCGCACCCCGGTTCTTCGTCTCGCGAGACTCGGCGCACCCCGATTCTTCGTCTCGCGAGACGAAGAATCGGGGTGCGCCGAGTCTCGCGAGACGAAGAACCGGGGTGCGCCGAGTCAATAACAGAGAGAGGCGAAAACAGAAGGAGAACCCCGGAGACAGAAGACAGAAGGAGACAACAAGACAGAAGGAGAAGACAGAAGGAGACAACAAGACAGAAGGAGAAGACAGAAGGAGAACCCCGGAGAGTTGAGAAGACCCCCCCGGATAGCGGAGAAGACAGAAGGAGAACCCCGGAGACAGAAGACAGAAGGAGACAACAAGACAGAAGGAGAAGACAGAAGGAGAACCCCGGAGAGTTGAGAAGACCCCCCCGGATAGCGGAGAAGACAGAAGGAGAACCCCGGAGAGTTGAGAAGACCCCCCGGATAGCGGAGAAGACAGAAGGAGAACCCCGGAGAGTTGAGAAGACCCCCCGGATAGCGGAGAAGACCCGTCGGGATATCGGAAGAAGAAGAGCCCCCCCCTGGTAAAAGAGCTAATAAAGAAGACAGGGGGCGGCCTCCGGAGCAGAAAAATAAAATATTTTAATACACTGTGTGGTTTATTTGTGTTTTTACCACTTTTCTTGCAGGTGAATGGGTAGGGGTACGATGTACCCCATACTCATTCACTTAGGGTGGGGGGCCGGTATCTGGGGGCCCCCTTATTAAAGGGGGCTCCCAGATTCCGATAAGCCTCCCGCCCGCATACCCCGACAACCAACGGCCTGGGTTGTCGGGAAGGGGCCCTGTCCTCATCAACATGGGGACAGGGTGCTCTGAGGTGGGGGGGCCGCAGTGTGCCCCCTGCCCCAGAGCACCCAACCCCCCCATGTTGAGGGCATGCAGCCTGGTACGGCTCAGGAGGGGGGGGGGGGCGCTCGCTCGTCCCCACTCCCTTCCTGGCTGGCCGGGTAGCGTGCTTTGGATACGGGTCTGGTATGGATTGTAGGGGGACCCCCTACGCCGTTTTTTTCGGCGTAGGGGGGGGCTCTCCTTACAACCCATAACAGACCTAAGGGCCCGGTATGCTCCTGAGGGCGGGACCCAGGCCGGATTTTTATTTAAAATCCGGCGGGGACTTCCCCCTCAGGATTCATAACAAACGCCGCACACGTGTAGAATTGGCGGGAATCCAAGTCGGATCTCCCGTCGCTTCTATGACGCGCTTGCTGGGATGTGCTGTCACTATCCCAGTGAGTGCGAGATCTCGGCAGCATGTCGCCGAGTATCAGCGCGACGCTGTCGTGCTAAAAACACAATGTCAGAAACACCTACTGTATATCTTTGCACAAAATGGCTGTATGTCAAATGGCTGTATTTCAAATGCCTAATTCAAACCCCTGTATGTAGAGGGGGTATCTCATAGGGCCTGAACCAGTGTAGGCCTGAATTCAATATTGGTGCACCAAATGGCGGTATTTAAAATCTCTGAATGTAACCCAAATGTATTAAGGGTGTATCTCACAATGACATCTGCATCAAAGGCTGCCAACTAAATTTTTGGTGGCCAAATGAGTGTTTGTTTAAAAACTAAATTTGACAGCAGTATATAAGCCTGTAATTTCACACGTGCTGATGCTGCAAGGCCTGAAAATAGTGTTTTTTTGTCAAAAGAGTGTGTTTTTTAGACCCCAGAAAATGATGGGTGTATTTCTACCTTAAATTGCACACTGACTAATACAGATGTTGTAGTTTGCCCCAAAAAAATTGTGATTTGCAATGTCCCAAAAGCTCAGATGCATGCATAAAATGGCCGCCGCCACCCACCTAACTAACAGAATTCTAAAAATTAGTATTTTTTGGTCAATGCAGGGTAAAACGATAGTGCCCTGCACCCACACAACTATTTGTCTGTAGATCGCTGAGTTAGATTCTCTCCTATGCTCTCCCTGAAATCACAAGTCCAGCAGCATCCTCTCCCTACACTTGTAACAGCAGAGTGACGTGCAGTGCTACGTGACTCAAGCTTATATATAGCCTGGGTCACATGCTGCTCTGGCCAATCACAGCCATGCCATTAGTAGGCATGGCTGTGATAGCCTCTTGGGGGCAAGTAGTATGACGCTTGTTGATTGGCTGCTGTGCAGCCTTTCAAAAAGCGCCAAGAAAGCAGCGAACACCGAACCCGAACCTGAACTTTTACGGAAATGTTTGTGTTTGGGTCCGTGGTCCCAAAATCCTAAAGTTCGGTACGAACCCTATCCGTGACCCTAATCCCCTTCCCTTGATTCCGGATGTATTTGATCAGATTGTCGGTGCCAACGTGTTTTCTACGTTGGATTTAAGAGGAGCTTATAATCTGATAAGAATCAGGGAAGGGGTTGAATAGAAGATGGCCTACAATACCCCTGAGGGTCACTTCGAGAACCTGGTTATGCGCTTTCGTTTAACTAATGCCCTGGCAGTCTTCCAGCACTTTATCAATGATATTTTTCATCATTTGGTGGGGAGGTTTATCGTTGTTTACCTCAATGACATACTGATTTACTCACCCGATATGGAGACTCATCAGGATCATTTAAGACAGGTATTATTGATCCTTCGGGAGAATAAATTGTATGCTAAGTTGGAAAAATGTGTGTTTGCTGTTCAAGAACTGCAGTTTCTGGATTGCTTACTTTCTGCTTCAGGCTTTCGCATGGATCCCGAAAAGGTCAGTGCGGTACTAGAATGGGACCGGCCGGAGAAAAAGAAAGCTCTGATGCGGTTTTTAGGATTTACTAATTACTACAGGAAGTTCATCCTGAATTATTCCACTATTGTCAAACCTTTGACCGATATGACTAGGAAGGGCGCTGACTTCTCTATCTGGTCGGAAGAGGGATTACAGGCTTTTTCTGGAATTAAGGAAGGTTTTGCTTTAGCTCCCATTCTGATGCAACGCGATGTGTCTCAACCTTCATTGTAGAGGTTGACACGTCAGAAGTGGGAGTCGGAGCAGTTTTGTTGCAGGGTCCCTCTCCTAGCAAATGGTGTCCGTGTGCTTTTTTTCTCTAAGAAACTCTCTGCTGCCGAAATAAATTATGATGTTGGGAATAGAGAGTTGTTGGCCATCATATTGGACTTTTAGGAATGGCGTCATTGGCTAGAAGGAGCGATTCATCTATTTACGGTAATTACTGACCATAAGAATCTGGCTTACTTGCAATCAGCAAAGCGTCTGAACCCTAGGCAGGCCAGATAGTCATTGTTCTTTACCAGGTATAATTTTGAGGTCCTTTATCACCCTGGGATCAAAAACGTTAAAGCGGATACTTTGTCACGTAGCTTTCGTGGGGGAGGGGGTTCAGAGGATCCCGCTCTGATTTTGGCTGATGGGGTGGTGGTATCCGCTCTTTATCCCGAGCTGGAGGTGAAAGTGTTGGGGGCTCAAGGTTAGGCATCTGATTCCTGTCCTCCAGGGAAGTTGTTTGTTTCTTCAGAACTGCGACACAAGGTGTTCAAGGAAGATCATGATACTGTCCTTTCGGGACACCCTGGGAGTAGATCCACAGTGGA
The DNA here is from genome assembly GCF_905171765.1 of Bufo bufo. NCBI lineage: Eukaryota > Metazoa > Chordata > Amphibia > Anura > Bufonidae > Bufo > Bufo bufo. The sequence goes on from NC_053391.1 coordinate 591,257,633, forward strand.
TCTTATTTCCTGGAGACTCTGGTGGCCAGGTTTGCGTAAATTTGTTGAGGGCTATGTAGCAGCTTGTGAGACCTGTGCAAGAGCTAAGGTAGCTCACTCTTGGCCATCAGGATCTCTTCTTCTGTTGTCCATTCCATCTCGACCTTGGACGCATTTGTCCATGGACTTCATCACTGATTTACCAAGTTCCTTTGGGAAAACTGTGATTTTGGTGGTGGTGGACCGCTTCAGTAAGATGTCTCACTTTGTACCATTATCAGGTTTGCCCAATGCTAAAACTCTCGCTTAGGTGTTTATTGATAACATCATGAAATTACATGACATCCCCTGTGATGTGGTGTCTGATAGGGGGCACAATTTGTTTCCAGGTTTTGGAAGGCGTTTTGTACTCGTCTGGGTTTCGGCTTTCCATCCTCAGTCGAATGGTCAAACTGAGTGCACTAACCAGAACCTGGAGACTTATTTGAGGTGTTTTGTCGCTGAGAATCAGGAAGAATGGTCCTCGTTTTTGTCCTTGGCTGAGTTTGCCTTGAATAACCGTAGACAGGAGTCAACTGATAAGTCACCATTTTTTGGCGCATATGGTTTTCACCCTCAGTTTGGTACTTTTTCTGGGACTGAATCTTCTGGTATACCTGAAGAGGAGAGATTCTCTTCTTCGTTGTCTTCTATCTGGCGGAAGATTCAGGTTAATTTGAAAAAGATGGGCGAAAGATATAAACGGATAGCTGACAAGAGACGTATGGCTGGTCCGGACCTGTGTGTGGGTAATTTAGTGTGCTTGTTCACTAAGAACATTAAGTTAAAAGTACACTCTTGGAAGTTGGGCCCAAGATGTATTGGTCCTTACAAAATCTCGGCCATTATTAATCCGGAGGCGTTTCATAATGTGTTTCACAGGTCCTTGTTGAAGTAGTATGTTGAACCTGCTGAACCATCTCTTTTGCCTCCTCCTCCTGTCTTGGTAGATGGTAATCTGGAGTTTCAGATCTCCAGAATACTCAACTCGCGTGTTCTTCGGGGTTCCCTTCAGTACCTGGTGCACTGGAGGGGAAACGGTCCTGAAGAAAGAATGTGGGTTCCGGCTATCGATGTCAATGCTAGCCGCCTTGTGAACACTTTTCACAGGGCACACCCGGATAAAGTTGGTCCTGGGTGCCCGGAGGTCACCTCTAGAGGGGGGGGGGGGGTTACTGTCACGCCCTGCCTTGTGAGTGATCTGAGAAGATCTGTTAGACTTGCTGCACGTGATTCTGACAGATTGCTTTGTTGTGGCTTTGGGCGGGATCTCACCCCCTCACAGGTTCTGCTCATTAGTTTGTTAGTGATGCTATTTATTCCTGCCTCTCACTATAGCCCTTGCGGTTTATAGTTTCTCCTGGAGTTCTCTGCTGGTGTTTTGTGGATTTCCTGCTCCCAGTTCGTCTTCAGTTAAGTCCTCCTTCCTTCCCTTCTGTTGTTTGTACTGGCTAGGGCTTAGGTAGATGCGGGTTCCTTCATCTTGTGCAAGGAACCGATTCTCTTTTCGCCTGCTCCCTAGCTGAGGGTTTGTATCAGTTGCAGCAAGGCCTTTTATTGTGTTTAAAAAATTATTTTATAGATATGTAGATGACCCTGGTAAGGAGCCCAAGGGGCTGTACTAACCTTCTTGGAGCCCAGCCACGCCCCCCCTGTGAAGGAGCCCAGCACCACCTGCATCCTCCGAATCTCCTCCTTGCTCACAGTTAGATTACCGTAATCTCGCAGTGCGCGAGCTCCCACATGCGCAGTGACGGTATAGTGTTCCTTCCCTGTGCTGGCATCAGCCTCAGGGAAGGAACTGCGCATGCACGAGCCCACGCATCGCGAGATTACGGCAATATAACTGTGAGCAAGGAGGAGATTCGGAGGACGCAGGCGGTGCTGGGCTCCTTCACAGGGGGGCGTGGCTGGGCTCCAAGAAGGTTAGTACAGCCCCTTGGGCTCCTTACCAGGGTCATTTACATATCTATTAAATCATTTTTTAAACACAATAAAAGGACACAGCTTTATGGGACAGGTATATTGCGGACATGCTAGCGGCGATCTAGCCGTGCATGTCCGCAGCTCTATAAGCTAAATCGAGGTGACAGAATCCCTTTAATTTTGTTGTGTTTGGTTTGCTTCTCTTCCATCACCTTCCGTGACAGGAGGACATCAGTGACGTGCAGACAGTACCTGATGATGATGTAGCCGATCACAATTGGGAGTCGGGTGACGAAAGGGGCTTCATCATCATTGGGAGAAGAGGGTGGCAGCTTGAGCATGAGGCAGCAGCGGAACCAGCAAGTCGGTAGCGTGGCCGGGAGTCAGCAGGGTGGCAGCAGTGGGAGGTCGGGAGCCAAACGTGCCCGGGGTAGACCACCCGCTTTGCAAGTAGTGGTGCAGGGGTTCACGGAGGCTGCGGAGGTAGCAGTCAGTCAGTGCGGAGTGTTGGGTGTAAAATCACCTACTCGGTTGTGTGGCAATTTTTTGTTAAGCTGCTGGAGGAGGTGAACATGGCCATTTGCCGAATCTGTGGGCAAAAGGTGAAGCATGGCCAAGGTGCCAATGTTGGCACCACGGCCCTGCGTCAACATATGCAGCGTCACCATAAAGTGGCCTGGGAGAACCGTGGCTCCAATGTGGTGGTCCAGCCTGCCGCAGCAACCGCAGCATCACCCAGTGGCACGCAGCCATATTTCAGGCAGTCAAGGCTCCACCACCTCAGCTGAAGGGAGCTGTTTCTCCTTCCCATCATCTACCGGTCCTGATGCTCCTGCTCCTCGGCCTCCTGCTCCTTGTCAGTCATTCCGTCAGCAATCGATCACCGAAGCGATTTCCAAGAGACAACAGTATGCGTGCACTCATCCAACGGCGCAGAAGCTGAACATGCTGCAGTCCCTCCCTTTCCAAGTGGTGGACTCTGCACCTTTCAAAGAACTGATGGCTGGTGCCGAGCCAAGGTGGAGAGTCCCAAGCCGTCATTTCTTTGCCAAAAAGGCAGTACCAGCTCTGCACAAATATGTAGAACAGAAGGTGGGCTAGTCCTTGAGCCTGTCGGTGTCTGCCAAAGTGCACAGCAGCACCGACGTGTGGAGCTGTAACTACGGTCAAGGACAATATATGTCCTTTACAGACCACTGGGTAAATGCTATTCCTGCCCAGCCAAACCAGCAACTTGGCCAGGTGATGCCGCTTCCGCCTCCACGTTCTCATGCCATGGTCCTGCGACAATGTCCGCCTCTGCCTCCTCACCCTCCACTGTGTCCTCAGCCTCCACTGCAAGGACAATTCACAGTGCCCCACCAGCATACCACATGGGCAAGGCATGGCGGTGGCACGCTGTTCTGCACCTAGTTTGCCTAGGTGAACAGAGTCACACAAGGGTGGAACTGCTCCGCGTTCTTCATTAAGAAATCGAATCCTGGCTTTCTCCTCGACAACTCAAAATTGGAACCATGGTGACCGACAACAGGAAGAACATGGTGTCTGTGCTGCGTCAAGGAGTAATGAGCCATGCGCCCTGCATGATGCACGTGTTCAATCTGGTTGTCAAGCATTTCCTGAAGTCTTCCACCCATCTTCAAGACATCCTAAAAATGGCCAGGAAACATTGCATGCACTTCAGCCACTCGTACACCGGAAGGCACACGCTCCTTGAGCTGCAGCAGCAGAACGGCATCCCCCAACATAGGCTGATATGTGACATTTCCACCTGTTGGAATTCCACCCTCCATATGTTGGACTGACTTTACGAACAGAGAAAGGCCATAAACTATTTCTTGATGATACAGGCGGAAAGAGGTACTCCCCTGTGTAACTTCGATGTTAGCCCGTGGCAGCTCATGCGTGACACCTGCTGTTTGCTCGTGCCCTTTGAGGAGATCACTTTATTTGTCTGTCACCAGGACTATGGGATGAACAATGTCATTCTACTGAAAAAGATGCTGGTAAATCTAGCTGGTCAAGGGATTGAAGACGTGGCGCCTACATCTCACCACCACATGAGCCCTGTGGGGGCTGAACTGGAGGAGGAGGAGGACAATGGAGCACAAGCAATGTGCCATGACTGCTGTGGCGGCGTGAAGGGGTGGGGGCAGTATCAGCTTTAGTACATAGATTACAGGAAAAAACTTACCAGGAAAGGTTAAAGGACCTTAACATGTATAGCTTGGAAGAAAGACGAGACAGAGAGGATATGATAGAAACTTTTAAATACATAAAGGGAATCAACACGATAAAAGAGGAGAGAATATTTAAAAGAAGAAAAACTGCTACAAGAGGACATAGTTTTAAATTAGAAGGGGAAAGGTTTAAAAGTAATATCAGGAAGTATTACTTTACTGAGAGAGTAGTGGATGCATGGAATAGTCTTCCTGCAGAAGTGGTAGCTGCAAATACACATGAAGGAGTTTAAGTATGCATGGGATAGGCATAGGGCCATCCTTCATATAAGATAGAGCCAGGGGCTATTCATAGTATTCAGTATTTTGGGCAGACTAGATGGGCCAAATGGTTCTTATCTGTGGACACATTCTATGTTGGCCGCTGCCTATCTGCCCCATCTGTCCTCACGCTCCACTGCCATGGCTGCTGTGGTGGAGTGAAGGGGTAGGAGCAGTACCAGCTCCATCAGCAGCAACTTGAGTCTAGAGTCGCTGATGAGCAGCTTTCTTCACCCGCCTACTGAAGAAACTACTGACCAGCAGCAGCAGCTAGATATGGAGCAGAACCTGAACCAGCAGGTGGTGGCATATTTGGACAGCACCATGCCACAACACATTGAAGATCCACTGGACTACTGGGCAGCCAAACTGGATTTGTGGCCGCAACTGGCCGAGTTTACCCTGGAAAAGCTGTCCCACCCGGCCAGTAGTGTGGCATCAGAGTGGGTGTTTAGTGCGGCGGGGGCCATAGTTACCCCAAGGAGAACTTGCCTGTCCACCCAAAATGTGGAGAGACTGACCTTTGTCAAGATAAATCAGGTGTGGATCAGCCAGGATTTCCACCCACCAATGCCTGATGCATCAGATTAGATCATCCATGCTGCCTCACCCAAACCTTGACAAAAGAGACCGGTTTCTTCTGGCTACCTGCCTCAGCTACTATTCTGATGCTGCCACCCGCCTGATGCCACACATCTGATGCCAAGTGCTCCTTCTTACACGCACAATTGTCATTATTGCCACCCACTTCCCCATTATGTCACCATGCCACTCTGTGGTCTCCTGATGCTGCTACCACCTCACCACTCAGGTCTCCTCATGCTGCTGTCACCTCCATACTATGTCACCTTGCCACTCTGTGGCCGCCTCATGCTGCTGCTTACTCAACACTATGTCACAAGACCACTCTGTGGCCTCCCTATGCTGCTGCCACCTCCACACTATGTCACCTTGCCAGTCTGTGGCCTCCTCATCCTGCTGCTGCCACCTCCACACTGTTTAACCATGCCACTCTGTGGCCTCCTCATGCTGCTGCTAACTCAACACTTTGTCATTGGACCACTCTGTGGCCTCCTCATGCTGCTGCTGTCACCTCCACATTATTTCACCTTGCCAGTCTGTGGCCTCCTCATGCTGCTGCTGCCACCTCAACATTATTTCACCTTGCCAGTCTGTGGCCTCCTCATTCTGCTGCTGCCACCTCCACACTATGTCACCTTGCCACTGTGGTCTCTTCATGCTGCTGCTGCAACCTCAACACTCTGTCAATTTTGCCACTCTGTGTCCTCCTCATGCTGCTGCTGCCACCTCCACACTATGTCATCTTCCCAGTCTGTGGCCTCCTCATGCTGCTGCTAACTCAACAGTATGTCACTGGGCCACTCTGTGGCTTCCTCATGCTGCTACCACCTCAACACTATGTCATTGGCTGACGACGGTGTAAAAGGAGTGCGCTCTTTCACGCTACAGTAGGATCTTGGGCCTCTGCATGGTTCTTTATACCTGGCGCTAACATCGACCTGTGTCACACTTGACCACAGTTATTTGGTCAGTTTTGGCCCCGTAACTGCCCAAATAAGTGAAGTGTGCAGTGATTCTAAGAGTGATGCCTGTCATGTGGGTGTCATACTGACTCACAGTATTATTTCACTACCACATCATACTCCCTATGCGTGTTACTGCAAGGCACAGTGTTCTACACCACTATACAGGCTCTCTGCAGCCAGGAAATAGTGGTTCTTAACGCGATTCGCCGCAAATAAATTCGGATCTAATCGAATCTTTTCGGCAAATTTGGCAAACTTTTTGAATTTTTTTAAAATTCGCTCATCTCTAATGAGAATATATCATCAGGAACATCCAGCTCCTTCTCTCTGATTCTTGCTTACTTTTCTAGGACATGGAGACTTTAAAGGATGATTTGGAAGAAGTAAAGCTAGCAAAAGACGAGGATGGTCAACGCTGGCATTGGAATAATAAAGGCTTCCATCTTATTTCTATTGAATTACATATCTTAGTTTACGACAGTAGGAATAAGTAAATGTAAGAATAAATAAATAAAACTGATGCAGCATAAGTCTCCCTGCACTGTCCCTACACTCTCCCTGCAACCTCCCTCTCTAATATTCTTCTATTAATCGCTTTCAGCAACACTGTCCCTAGCGCATGAGCGCTTGCCAAGTCCCTCCCTATGCTCTGCTCACAGGACAATGGTGGAGACCGCATGGGATGAGGATTTTATGGGACTGTGAGATCACGGGGGATGGCTATCTGAAGATTGGCTGGTTTCATGACATTATGGGTGATCTCACGTTTCCAGGCTTCTTTCACTTTGTAAAATGTGCAGCCGCAATTTTACGGAAAATTAATTGGTTTCCATGAAGCACAAGCAAATTTGGACCAAATTCCACTTCTAATGCTTTGCTTCGCTCAACACTACCTGTTTAGTCAGCTGACTGGTGGTGAGGATGATGGGAGTATGACTCCCACTGATCTAATACTGACAAGCTATTCTAAGGAGCCCTCAAGAACCCCATAAATATCAATGGGATAGATATCGTAAACCCTCATTCTGCTCCAGCAATCACAATGGCTGTAACCTTCTACTTTATATCGTTAATCATCAACTGTTCCAAATATAGTCATGTGAAAATAAATCCTGAAGAGCTGCACTATTCATGAGAAGAGGAGTAATGAGGTTCATTGCAGATTATATTAATGTGACTGTACAAATGTTTCATTATGAATGAAAATCTCATTGAGAGTTCTTGATCTGGAGCTTACAATGCATAATTAGGTCACAGTGCACAAGCAGATTGTCCAAGACTGTATTCACTAAAACAGAATGACACATGCATATAAAGAAATCCACAGTCTAACAGCAAACTGAAATCAAAAGAGGAATTCCTCTGAAGGGCAAGTTAAACATTTAGCTAATTTTAGCATTTCTAAACATTTTTACAAAGCAATGCCTGCCAGAATTTGACCTTTACAGTTGAAGTATAATTGGAAAAAAAATCGGCCCAGAAATGCTTCTGGGTAAAATAAATTGTGAAATATAGTACTGAGAATTAGTGCCATATTTATAAAGCACCTGTTCCACTTTTTACAACATAGAACTTAAAAGACAAAGTGAGTAAGTCAGAGCATAAGTTTATGGGAGGTAAAACCTGCCAAAATTAAAAAGAAAAACAGAAACCTAAAATGCAAATCCTGATTTGACATTTTATTTTAAACCCATGTCTGCAAAAATCATGCCAAAGTTGAAAATAAAATAAAATACCTCCATCTGCCTTTCCATTTTCAACTCCAAGCCTGGGTAATATATGAGAAAAATAAATTTAAAATCAAAAAAGCCTTTTCATTTTCAACTTTGTCATTTAATTTTCATCCCTATAGAGGTATTTTCCTGTCAAAATTAAAAATAAAATGAAAAATGCTTAAATGAAAGGCAAAATGATGGTTTTGGATTTCATTTTCATCTCTTCTAGGCATTTTGTCTGTCAAAATGAAAATGAAAAGCGCCACCTACCAGCTTTTTTATTTATTATTTTGTCTTTTAATTTGTGCTTTGCCATTTTTATTTTAAAATTTCAAGTTGTTTAATATGCAAATATATGTAAATGAGCAGTAGTGGTTGTGGCTGAACATGTAAAAAGATTTTAATTACCCCTGGACTTAACAGAGAGCGAGTCTAGCATTCCAATAGAGGGTGCTCTGCCTCTGCACAACATTTTCAATGGGTCAGACACAAGTGGATGTGAGAATAATTCTATAATTCCAATAGAGGATACTCTGCTTCTAAACAAAATTACAATAGGTCACACACAGCTGCACGTCTGGGTCGACCATGCTTGCAGCTTGCAGCGTGCGGTCCGGTCACCTGCCATATGTATTCCCCCTTGCTTTAGGACATTCTGTGGCATTTTAGTGCTACCAAAAACAATAGGTTCAGCATCAAACATCCTTGCCCTGTAAACAGGCCATCATACGGATGAGATACATTTAACAAGACTGAATTGGATATTTTAACCCATTAAAGACCAGTCCATTAACCTCCTTTCTGACCACAAAACATTTTAATTTTTCTTTAGTACATGCAGCATTGAAAGCCATTACTTTTTTTTTTTTTACATTCAGTTTTGCATCTGTTTTCAGTGATACCTTGGGCTTTTTTTTAATGGTATTTCATTTTTCTAATTTTGCAAAGTGCAACTAAAACACGGTACGGTTGTGATCTAGGGGCTATATAGTTTATAGTCACCAGGAGCAGGGCTAGAAGCTGTGGTGTGGGCTAGTGGTGGCATTCTGTTTAAAAAAATGATTATTAGGTCTGCTTTCTAGGATTAAGGGCTCATGCACACGACCGTATGTATTTTGTGGTCTGCAAAAAACGGATCTGCAAAAAAAACGGAAGGGACACTGAAAGAAAATAGGTTTGCGTGCATGAGCCCTAAGTGTAGTGTCCGATTAGGACACTACTAGAGGACAAATGATTAATGTTTTGTGCTGTTTGATATATCTTAAAGCGGCTCTGTTAGCATGATCAACCATCCTAAACCAGCCATACTGCCTGGTAGGGCTCATCATGCTGAAAATATATTTGCGCTTTTACTCATGTGCAAATGAGTAGGTTGGAGCACCAGGGGGCAGGGCTAAATACTTTGAGCACTGCTTTGTAACAACCCCTGTGCTCTGGACACTCCTCCCTCCCTTTGGTTAACAGGGCTAGACATCAGCATGATGAGGACAGAACTCTGTCCTAGAACGTACATATAATATACACTGCTTACTGTAGCATTACCACATTGAGATCTGCTCAGAAAGCTAATCTACATATGACTGTTTTATTCACCAGCACAATATATGATTAGAAAGACTCCAGTAATATGTGTTAGCTTATAAGCATAGAAAAAAACATTCTTCTCTATGTGGACAGTAGCTTAGTGCTACTGTAAGCACTCAGCCTTGTATATAGATGATCCTAAAGGAGTTATCCAGCCGTTAATATTGATGACCTATCATCAGGATAGGTCATCAATATCTGATTGGCGGGAGTCCAACACCTGTCACCCCCACCGATCAGCTGTTTGACAAGGAGGCGGTGCTCCATGAGAGTGCCACTTACTTGTCATTACACTTCGTCTCGGAAGTGCAATGTAATACAAAAGTACTCACTCCATTCAAGTGAATGGAGTGAGTACTTTTAATTACACTATGTCACCGCTCCACAGGAGACAAGAAGTAGTGTAAGGACAAGGAAGCGGCGCTTGTATCAAACAGCTGGGTGGTGGGAGTTGGACGCCCGCTGATCTGATATGGATAACCTGTCCTGACGATAGGTCAGCAATATTAACAGCTGGACAACCCCTTTAGGTTCAAGTCCCAGAAGAGACTTACAGATTTTTTTTCTGTATATAAGAAAAGGCTATACTATAGTAAATAGTATAATAATACTAATACTAATAAAAAGGCCTTACTGTATTACGAATAGTGTATTTTTTCTTAGACTATAACCTTTTACTGGTTTATTCACAGGAACTATATATGATTTTAAAGAAGCCAGAGATATTTTTTAGCTTTTTAACCCCTTTCCGAAATGTGACGTACTATTACGTCATGGAAGTCAGTGACTTCCCGCATTTTGAAGTAATAGTAAGTCACGGTGATCGGGCAGTCCCTGATAGCTGGGCCCCTGCTGTATCTGCCAGCATCGCTGTTTACAGCGATGCCGGCGGATTAACCCCTTCTATGCCGTGGTCAGCGCTGACCGCGACATAGAAGGGGTTTGCTGCAGGTGAGGGAGCCCATTGGGTCCCCGCGCTGCTGTGGCAGGGACCCGATGTGTGATAATGCAGCCCGATGCCGTGCAGAGGCTGCCCAATGCCTTGCACGGCATCGGGACCTGCCTTCTACGGGTGCCCAGAAGATCCAGCCTCACGCTGGGTCTCCTAGGCAACCTGTTAGGCCTCTTTCACATGGGTGTGGGTGTGTTGCGGGAAAATGTGCGATTTTTCCCCGCGAGTGCAAAGGGTTTTAATGCGTTTTGCACAAGCGTGAGAAAAATTGGCATGTTTGGTACCCAGACCCGGACTTCTTCACAGAAGTTCGGGTTTGGGTTAGGTGTTGTGTAGATTTTATTATTTTCCCTTATAACATGGTTATAAGGGAAAATAATAGCATTCTTAATACAAAATGCTAAGTAAATTAAGGATGGAGGGGTTAAAATTATTTTTTTTTTTATTAGCTCACCTCACCCACTTGTTCGCACAGCCCAGCTTCTCTTCTTACTTCTTCTTTGATGACCTGGGAGGAAAAGTACCTTTGGTGATGTCACTGCACTCATCACATGGTCCGTCACATGGTCCGTTACATGGTCCATCACCATGGTGATAGACCATGTGATGAGCTCAGTGACGTCACCAAAGGTCCTTTTCTCCCAGGTCCTCAAAGAAGAAGAAAGAAGAGAAGCCGGGCTGCGCGAACAAGTGGATTAGGTGAGTTAAATTTTTTTATTTTATTTTTTTTAACCCCTCCATTCCTATTTTACTAAGCATTCTGCATTAAGAATGCTATTTTCCCTTATAATCATGTTATAAGGGATAATAATAAAGATCGGGTCCCCATCCCGATCAATACCTAGCAACCATGCGTGAAAATGGCACCGCATCCGCACTTGCTTGCGGATACTTGTGATTTTCACGCAGCCCCATTCACTTCTATGGGGCCTGCGTTGTGTGAAAAATGCACAATATAGAGCATGCTGCGACTTTTATGCAACACACAAGTGATGCGTGAAAATCACCTCTCATGTGCACAGCCCTATAGAAATGAATGTGCGGGTGCAATGCGTTCACCTCACGGATTGCACCCGCGCGGAAAACTCGCCCCTTTTCTGAAAGAGGCCTTAGTGTATTACTCTGTGTATTATGCTAACAGGCAATGCATTACAATACAGATGTATTGTAATGCATTGCAGAGGGGATCAGACCCCCAAAAGTTGAAGTTCCAGAGTGGGACAGAAATAAAGTTTAAAAAAAAAGGTAAAAAAAAGTGTTTTTAATAATAAAAAAAATAAAGTTTCAAGTAAAAAAAAGAAAAAAATGCCCCTTTCCCCAGATTTCATAATAAAAAAAGGAAGATAAAAGAAGACACACATATTGGATATCGCCGCGTTCATAGTGACCGGCTCTATAAACATATCACATGATCCACCCCGTCCGATGAACACCAGAAAAAAAAATAATATAAAAAACAAACAAAAAAAAACAAAATAAAAACTGTCAAAAAAAAGCCATTTTTGTCACCTTACATCACAAAAAGTGCAACACCAAGCGATAAAAAAGGCGTATGTCCCACAAAATTGTACCAATAAAACCTTCACCTCATCCCACAAAAAATGAGACCCTACATAAGAAAATCGCTCAAAAAAATATATAACTCTCAGAACATGGAGACACTAAAACATCAATTTTTTCTTTCAAATATGCTATTATTGTGTTAAAGTGAAATAAATAAATAAAAAGTATACATATTAGGCATCTACGCGTCCGTAATGATCCGCTCTATAAAAATTTACCATGACCTAACCCCTCAGGTGAATGCTGTAAAAATAAATAAATAAAAAGTGTAATAATGAATGATCAAAAAAACATATGTACCCAAAAATGCTACCAATAAAACTGGCACCTGATACCCTAGTTTCCAAAATGGGGTCACTTTTTGGGAGTTTCTACTGTAAGGGTGCATCAAGGGGGCTTCAAATGGGACATGGCATCTAAAAGCCAGTCCAGCTAAATCTGCCTTCCAAAAACCATATGGCGTTCCTATTCTTCTGCGCCATGCCGTATACCCTTGCATCAGTTTACAAATATATGTGGGGTGTTTCTGTAAACTGCAGAATCAGGGTAATAAATATTGAGTTTTGTTTGGCTGTTAACCCTTGATGTGTTAAAGAAAAAAATGAATTAAAATGGAAAATCTGCTAAAAAAGTAAAATTGAGAAATTCATTTCCATTTTCCTTTAATTCTTGTGAAACACCTAAAAGGTTAACAAAGTTTGTAAAAATCTGTTTTGAGTAACTTTGAGGGGTGGAGTTTCTATAATGGGGTCATTTATGGGACGTTTTTACTATGTAAGCTTCACAAAGTGACTTCAGACCTGAAATGGTCCCAAAAAAGTGGGTTTTGGAATATTTCTTAAAAATTTTAAGAATTGCTTCTAAACTTATTAGCCTTCTAACGTCCTAAAAAAATATAATAACATTTACAAAATGATGCCAACATAAAGTAGACATACGGGGAATGTTAAGTAATAAATATTTAATGAGGCATCACTTTTTGGTTTTAAATGCAGATAAATTTTGAAAATTGCGATTTGTTTTAAAGATTTTGGTAAATTTAGGATTTTTTCATAAATAAAGGTGAAATATATTGACTCAAATTTATGACTATCATGAAGTACAATGTGTCACGAGAAAACAGTCTCAGAATGGCTTGGATAAATAAAAGTGTGCCAAAGCTATTACCACATAAAGTGACACATGTCAGATTTGCAAAAAATGACCTGGGCAGAAGGGCGAAAACTGGACCGGGGTAGAAGGGGTTAAGCGTAAAAAAAAAACATTATTCTCAATATGATAAGGATATAGACTTTTATTATGTGTTAAATGTTGAATAAGAAAAAATATCTGAAGAAAAAAATCTGTAAGTCTCTCCCAAGATTCAAACCTGGGATAGCTACATGCGAAACTAGGGTTAAGCTATTTTCGCATGACGTAGGCTGTTTTTTTCTATTCTTAGAAGCTAACACATATTACTGATATCTTTATAATCATATATTGTGCTTGTGAATTAAACAGTAATATGTATATATCTCAGTGCGGTGAAGCTGCAATAAGCAGTGTATGTAATATGTACCTGCTAGGAGACAGCTCTAGGACACAGCTCTGTTCTCAGCATGCTGATGTCTAGCCTTGTAAATCAAAGGTAGAGGGGAGCGTACACAGCACAGGGGGTGTTACAAAGCAGTGCTCAAAGGATTCAGCCCTGCCCCCTGGTGCTCCAACTTGCTCATTTGCATATGAATAAAAGCATAGATATCTCTGCAGCTGTTCAGCATACAGAGAAAAGAAAGGTATTGTTTTAATCAGCATGATGAGCCCTACCAGCCAATATGCCTGGTTTAATATGGTTGATCATGCTGACACAGCCTCTTATCTACTTTTACAGGAGAATGCTCTATTGTTTGCCCTGTTTGCAATGTCAGGTTTCTGTGCTATAAAAAATGAGACAAAGATAAATCATTTCAGAACTTTTTCCACCTTTAATGTGACCTATAAACTGTACCACTCAATTGAAAAACAAACTGGTTGCATAAGTGTGCACACCCTCTTATAACTGGGGATGTAGCTGTGTTGTGTTCAGAATTAAGCAATCACATTCAAAATCATGTTAAATAGGAGTCAGCATACACCTGCCATCATTTAAAGTGCCTCTGATTAACCCTAAATAAAGGTGGCCTGGTGGTTCCCCTGCAGCAAAGGCCAGATCCCTGTATATGGGCTAAAGGGTGAAATCCAGAGGACTGCCAGAACACCTTTAGGACTAGCCCCAAGTCAAACTAATTAGTTGGTGCAGTGGTTCCACACGACTGCCGTAATAGCCACTAGGAACTACAGAAAATTTATAACATTTGTGCACCCCTGCATAGCAGAGAAATTGATATTTGAGGAATTGTATAAACAGTAACAAATTGCTGCATCTGAGAAGACATTGAAATTGGGAAACCTTGCTCCAGCTTATCCAGACCACTGTTTCTGAAAATACCATGTAAGATTATAGGACCACTGTTTCTGAAAATATCTTGTAAGATTATGTACCTACATCTTGTTTAGATATGTCCTGCAACTTACTTATTAAGCAAAGAAAGACATGAATTACTTGTTCAACTTCATTCCAGTCTCCTGACTAACACCGTCCATCAGCCAGGAGACTCAACACTGGGTCTTCACCCAGAGGAACTAATACTGCAATAGCTTTAGTAGTGAGGTTTGGGGGAGAGAAACTCAGCCACCATGTATCACCTACATCCATTCCTGTCCACGTCTGCTCCCATGGCTTCAAATTAAGTCTTCTCCAAATGAGGTTGTCTCCTCTGGTACTCTGCTAGGCTCTTTCAACAATGGATATATGTAAAAAGTTTTATTCCTTAGTTCCACTAGAATCTTGATCATAAATGTGTAATGCTCTTATTATCCATCTTCCTATTACCATCTAGGAAATCAAGCCTACTGAATACATGATTTAGAGCTTAACATCTAAATTCTAAATGACTTCTATTATTGAGGAAGGCATATAGTAATGTAGGTTCTCACATGGATCTCTGAGAATACATGTAAGTCAATTAACTATTACTGCCAAAGATTAATTTAGTATATTTCATTACTCATTGAAGAATCCATTACTTTCCAGAAATGTTTCAGAAGGTTTATTAATTAATTATAACTTCTCAGGAGCATTGCATACTGCTCATACAGTATGGTAGTAGTCAGAAGATGGTCATCACTGGTTGTTGAAGCAGTCAATTGGAATCACTGGGCTGCATTACAGAATGTGAAATCTGAACTTTTTTCTATTATGGGTATTTTTTGAGGTAGGAGTTATATTTGTTAAGTCTTTTAGTAAAGATATGCATACACTTTCTAAGAGCATTGATACATACTAGATACAGTTGTGTTCAAAATTATTCAACCCCCACTGAAATTGAGTGTTTTGGCCAGTTTGACATTGATTTTGATCATTTCAGTCATCTTGTTTACAATTAAATCAAAGAGGCACTTGTAAGTCAGACAAATATAACATAACATTTATAATGAAATAACCACAAATGTCTTTTCTGTGCTCACATCATTATCAGTTTTATTCAACCCCCAAGTGACATTCAATCTTAGTACTTAGTACAACATCCTTTTCCAGTTATAACAGCTTTTAAACGTGAAGCATAGCTTGACACAAGTGTCTTGCAGCGATCTACGGGTATCTTCGCCCATTCTTCATGGGCAAAAGTCTCCAGTTCAGTCACATTCTTAGGCTTGACCGCGGCAACTGCTTTCTTTAAGTCTCACCAGAGGTTCTCAATCGGATTTAAGTCTGTTGACTGCGATGGACACTTCAAAATGTTTCAGCCTTTAATCTGCAACCATGCTCTAGTGGACTTGGAGGTATGCGTGGGATCATTGTCCTGTTGAAAGGTCCAACGTCTCCCAAGCCTCAGGTTTGTGACGGACTGCATCACATTTTCATCCAATATCTCCTGGTACTGAAAAGAATTCATGGTGCCTTGCACACGCTGAAGCTTCCCTGTACCTGTAGAAGCAAAACAGCCCCAAAGCATGATTGACCCTCCACCATGCTTCACAGTAGGCAAGGTGTTCTTTTCTTCATAGGCCTTGTTCTTCCTCCAAACATAGCGTTGATCCATGGCCCAAACAGTTCTAATTTTGTTTCATCAGTCCACAGAACACTATCACAAAACTTTTGTGGTTTGTCCACATGACTTTTGGCATACTGCAGTCGACTCTTCTTATTCTTTGGAGACAGCACCGCCTGGGAGTTCTGGCATGGAGGCCTTCATTACGCAGTGTGCGCCTTATTGTCTGAGCTGAAACTTCAGTACCCACATCTGACAAATCTTTTTTCAGTTCCTCAGCAGTCACACGGGGACTTTTCTCCACTTTGCGCTTCAGGTAGCGCACAGAAGTCGAAGTAAGCATCTTCTTTCTGCCACGACCAGGTAGCGTTTCAACAGTGCCTTTTGCCTTGAATTTGCGAATGATGCTTCCTATGGTGTCTCTTGGTATGTTTAAAATCTTTGCATTCTTCTTATAGCCATTGCCCTTCCTGTGAAGAGAAATCACCTCTTCTCTTGTCTTCCTGGACCATTCTCTTGACTTCACCATGTTTGTAAACACACCAGTAAATGTCTAGAAGGAGCTGAGTATCACAGTCCTTTTAAATCTGCCTAATTGGTGCTTATTATGCTTGATTGCTGCTCCTTGACATCCACAGGTGTTTTCAATACCTGATCGAAAACACTTGAATGAACCTCTGTTCTTAAGAATGGTAGTCTTTAAGGGGTTGAATAATTGTGTCAATGAAGAAATCACAAAAAAAAAACATTTAATACTATATTACAAAAACAATTGATGTCATTTTAGTTGCATTTGGTTCCTTAAAAAGTCCTTGTAAGATTTCATTCTGAGCACAATTACAAATGTACACTAAATTCCCTAAAACCCTTTACAGCATTGGGGGTTGAATAATTTTGAACACAACTGTATATATGAAATAGCAATTCTTGTCTCCCAGTAGCTTATTCCAGTAATGCCTAAGTAATGACTAAGTGCTACTTAGAAAGGACCTGTTTTCTCTTTTGACCTGTTGGTTGTAATATTTGTATTTTTCACTTAAAAAACAATCCTGAGGCATCTTTTCTTAGAACCCTGCATAGTGCAATTTCTCTGTAATTCATCCTTAAAATTTATGACTATGTTGGTAAGTTCGGGGGGGGGGGGGTATCCCTACACAGTCTGACTGTGTCTAATCAGTGCTGTCAGTAGGGATTCACCTCTTTGACAAGGGAAATGGTAACACCCAGTTGACAACTTATTAATAAGTGTTCAGGAAGAATAACATAGGAACAAAACAATACAGAGTTAGGCCTCATGCACACGACCGTTGTATGTTTTGCGGTCCGCAATTTTGCCGAACGGAACAGACAACCTTTAATATAACTGCCTATTCTTGTCCGCAAAGCAAGGACAAGAATAGGACATGTATGTTTTCTTTTTTTGCGGATCACGAAACGGAGCAACGGATGCGGACAGCACACAGAGTGCTGTCCACATCTTTTGCGGCCCAATTGAAGTGAATGGGTCCGCATCCGAGCCGCCAAAACTGCGGCTCGGATGCGGACCGAAACAACGGCCGTGTGCATGAGGCCTTATGAGAATAATACTCCAGAATAGTTATTAGATGGGGAATGCAAGTATTTACTGAATCAGAGCTATCAGAAGAGGTGACAGGTCCTCTTTAAAGGCTATGTAACTGTTTCTCTGGCTGTGTGATTCCTACTTTCACTTTCTGACGGTCATCTAATAAACCTTACCTCAAAATTACTAAAAGGTCATAAATACTGATTTTTTCTACATTCTTATCAGTAAGATAAGAATTGAGCTACAATGAGTGGAGTTTAGAGATCAGAGATAAGGAGCTGTCAGATGAGCAGCCTGAAAGGAAATAGTAAAAATAGACAGCATGCTACTAGAGAATCTCAAGGCTGTATAGAGAAAGGTGCTCCAAATAAAGACCAACTAAAAAAATGTTTTTTTAGCTCAAAATGAGTACATTGCGATCATTAAAAAAATGCCCCCAAAGGTGAACATAGCCTTTAAAGCTATTTGGCTACAATACAAAAGTTGTTTGGTAACAGTGCCTACCAGCTGCCGTTTATAATATTAACATCTTTATATGTGGCAGGGAGCTTTTGGGCCCCTTTAGACACCAGGAAAAAATGCAAGTGCTACCTCTGTATCCTGTGGCCTTCAGCTGTTTCATTGTGGTCAGAGAGGATATAGCAGATGCTAGAAATACACTGCTTGAACCTGTAGGTCATGGAGTTCACAGTATATGCACAGAACTCCACCTAGATGTCAAACCAAAGTCTAACCATCGTGAAAACCAAGCCCAAGTGAGTTTTCTCTGTACTAAAGTTGAATATCAAAGTATTATGCTGGCCTTATTAAGAAACCTTTTGAAGAATACCCAGTCTAAACATTCAGATGTTTCAACATAAACTAAGATAGCGCTATATGAATAAAAATTGTATATGTCTGACAGACGCTTCAAATTATTGCCATTCATCCACCATTAACCCTTTCATGACCAAAGGTCATTGATGCCCCAGTGTCCAGGTCAAAATTTACAAATCTGCAATGCGTCACTTTATGTGGTAATAGCTTTGGAACACTTTTACTTGTCCAAGCCATTCTGAGATTGTTTTCTCGTGACACATTGTACTTCATGACAGTCATAAATTTGAGTCAATATATATCACCTTTATTTATGAAAAAATCCCAAATTTACCAAAAAAATTTAAAAATGTGCAATTTTCTAAATTTCAATTTCTCTGCTTCTAAAACAGAAAGTGATACCTCATAAAATATTTATTACATAACATTCCCCATATGTCTACTTTATGTTGGCATCATTTTGGAAATGTTATTTTATTTTTTTAGGACATTAGAGGGCTTAGAAGTTTAGAAGCAATTCTTTCTAAAACCCACTTTTTAAGGACCAGTTCAGGTCTGAAGTCACTTTGTTGGGCTTACATAGTGGAAACCCCCATAAATGACCCCATTGTAGAAACTACACCCCTAAAGTTACTTAAAACCAATTTTACAAACGTTATTAACCCTTTAGGTGTTCCACAAGAATTAAAGGAAAATGGAGATGAAATTTCTAAATTTCACTTTTTTAGCAGATTTTCTATTTTATTACATTTTTTTCTTTAACACATTAAGGGTTAACAGCCAAACAAAACTCAATATTTATTACTGATTCTGCGGTTTACAGAAACACCCCACATGTGGTCGTAAACCGCTGTACGGGCAAACGGCAGGGCGCAGAAGGAAAGGAACACCGTATGGTTTTTGGAAGGCAGATTTTGCTGGATTGGTTTTCTGAACGCCATATGTTTTTTATTTTTCTACCGATCGTCTTGTGCAGGGCTCGTTTTTTGCAGAAAGAGTTAAGGTTTTTATTGGTACCATTTTTTGGTACATATGATTTTTTGATCATTCATTATTACACTTTTATGGGGCAAGGTGGCCAAAAAATTGGCTGTTTTGGAACATTTTTTTTTTTTTTACAGTGTTCATCTGAGGGGTTAGATCATGTGACATTTTTATAGAGCAGATCGTTACGGACGTTGAAATACCCAATATGTATACTTTTTCTTATGTATTTAAGTTTTACACAATAATAGCATTTCTGAAACAAAAAAAATGATGTTTTAGTGTCTCCATAGTCTGAGAGCCATAGCTTTTTTATTTTTTGGGCGATTGTTTTAAATATGGGCACATTTTTTGCGGGATGAGATAACGGTTCGATTGGTACTATTTTGGGGTATATACGCCTTTTTGATCGCTTGGTGTTGCACTTTTTGTGATGTAAGGTGAAAAAAATGGCTTATTTTTTTACGCCGTTTTTATTTTTTATGGTGTTTATTGGACGGGTTGATGATGTAATATATTTATAGGGATGGTCGTTACGGACGCGGTGACACAGAATGTGTGTTTTTTTTTTATAGGAAAAGGCTATTTATTTTTTTCATTTTTATTTATTTATTTTTACTTTTATTATTTTCACTTTTTTTTTTTATCAGTTCCCTCTTGGATCTTGAAGATCCAGTGGGGCTGATGGTTGTACTATACTTTGCAATGCTCTTGCATTGCAAAGTATAATACAATCAGATGCCCTGTAGGTGGCAGCACCGGACGCCTATGCCATGGCAACCGGACGCCTTTGCAAAGCGTCCGGTTGCCATGGCAACCATCGGGCGCTGCTATCGCAGCAGCCCTGATGGTTGAGAGAGGGAGCCCCCTCCCTCTATTAACCCCATGGATGCCGCTACTGCGGCATCTATGGGGTTACAGCAGTGTCAGCATAGAGCTGACACTCGCTGCTGATGGCGGCGGCTCAGGAATGGAGCCGCCGCCATCACACACAGAAGGGGGACCGATCAGGGGCAGCATTTACAAACTACAGATCGGGGCAGGAGGGAGCGGACCGATCGGGGGCAGCGCTGTAAAGGGGGGAGGGGGGCAGCATTTACAAACTACAGATCGGGGCAGGAGGGAGCGGACCGATCGGGGGCAGCATTTACAAACTACAGATCGGGGCAGGAGGGAGCGGACCGATCGGGGGCAGCGCTGGAAAGGGGGACCGATCAGGGGCAGCATTTACAAACTACAGATCGGGGCAGGAGGGAGCGGACCGATCGGGGGCAGCATTTACAAGCTACAGATCGGGGCAGGAGGGAGCGGACCGATCGGGGGCAGCGCTGGAAAGGGGGAAGGGGGGGCAGCATTTTACAAACTACAGATCGGGGCAGGAGGGAGCGGACCGATCGGGGGCAGCGCTGGAAAGGGGGGAGGGGGGTCAGCATTTTACAAACTACAGATCGGGGCAGGAGGGGGCGGACCGATCAGGGGCAGGATACATGGATGGGGGGCGGGGAGCGATGGCAGAGGCAGGGCTCACGATGGTGGTGGGGGGGGTTGGAGGCACACAAGAAGGGGGCACAGATCGGGGGCTTCAGGACACATTACCTGATTTCAGGCTCTGATCTGCAGAGTGCAGATCAGAGCCTGAAACCGGCATTTTAACACTGCCGCGATCTGATTGGTTAGTCTGAACAGACTAACCAATCGGATCAATTGCCGGCAAGGGGCCACTCTGATTGGTCCCTTGCCGGCATTACTAGACTGTATACTGTCCATGACAGCAGCAGGACACGGCAGAAGCTTTAATCCAAGCGCTTTTTGGAGCGCTTGAATTAAAGAACTGCAATGACGTCTATACACGTGATAGCTGCACGGGGCATGTGCAGCTATCACGTATATATACGGATTGCAGTCGTGAAGGGGTTAATCACCATAGGCTCCTATTACTGGCAATCTCATAGAGATAAATGGAGCGGCAGTGCTTATGCTTGACCTTCCCCTCCGTTCATTTCTTGTGATCGGTGGAAGTCCCAGAGGTACAACCTCTGCTCATCTAACAGTTATCCCCTATGAATGCATAGGGGATATCTTCACATTATCAAGATATTCCTTTAGGGTCCATTCAGACGACCATAGTTCTGGGTCCGCATCCATTCTGTTTTTGCTTCAATGGGGCCACAAAAAAGATGCGAACAGCACACCATGTAATGTCCGCATCCGTAATTCCGTTCCACGGCCCTGCAAAAAAGATAGAGCATGTCCTAGTCTTGCCCGCAGTCGCCATTCGTGTTTTGCGGATCGGCAATTAGCGGACCACAAAACACTTACGGACATCTGAATGGACCCTTAACAAAATTCTATTTAATTTGGACTGGACACATCTGCAGTATTATAAAATACATCCATCGGCGCTCGTTTATACCAACCTGATTACACGGACTGATGAAAACTGAATGTGGGAGGAACAACTGCTACCACAGTCGTTCGTCCGTCATTCTGTTCTATTCATTATCGGCAGCACATCCCTGATTACACAGTTAAATGTGCTGCCGATAATTAGGCATCTTTTATCCTGATGAAAGATGCTCATCAGCCGACAAACCATTTGATTATCTGTATGATTATATGGGATGATTATTTGGGACACGCGGCCTGAAAAGCATGTGTAGCCTAATAGGGCCCATGGCACAATGAGACAGCCCAATTTTCAGGCCACAATGTGACTGACAGAGCAACCTGTCCAGATTCAAAAATCTTCATAAACAAAAGTATGAAGTATGAGGAACACATTCAATTTTGCAAAAGTTTTAGACCAAACACTAATTTCTGCCCTTCACCAACCAGGTCAAGCAGAATATACATCTTTCATTCGCCTGTAGCATCCTCGAAATAAACTCAATAAAGACTTCAGTGAACAAGAAGGAGCCAATTAGATGAAACAGATGCTCCAATTAACCACTTCCTAACTGTAACCCTCAGTAATGACCCTCAAGAAGACCAATCTTAAGCATTTGAAATGCCAGGGTCTATAAGATGATATTGGACAGTTAAGAAAGATTCTTTTTTAGATGCTGAAATGATTATGGTGGGAAATTAAGGTGTTTCTGCCTTCCAACCATTCAAGCATCCTTGAATGTGAAAGGGATGAAACAGATGGCCTTATTAGTGGGATAGAAAGAGGGGCAATTAGTTCAACTTAGGAAATCTGGTGTCCCTGAGGGAAACCTGGGAATCCTGGGTTCTTATTAACCTCTTGTACCTCTGTTGAATAGCAGAACACCTCAAGGGCTTATGTATAAAAACTAATAAATAGCATCAGACCTGAGGCATATGCTTAAAATACTGTTTCTTTCGGGATTAATAACTCATAAAATTCAACTCTAAATGTCTGGGGGTACATTAACATCTATAAAGGTAAAAACAACCTTGAAATATTGGAACTAATACCTAACTAATAGTTGTCTTATTTTGTATCTTTGGTGTAGAAGTTGGACAAGCATCTCCCCTCCCTCAAACCATTAGGTGCCCCTTATTAGAAAGTGAGCCCTATATGCAAACTGAGCATCCTACTTGGCTGACTGAGCATGTGGGTGAACATGGCACATTCATAGTACCTCACAGAACAAATGTATTAGGTGTTAACTTGCCCTGTGAGGCCTTCTACAGTGAGTACACGCCTAGGCAGTACATGTAGCGTGGCAGCTTACTCACTTTGTATTGGAGTGGCTGCTTAATGCATATTGCATATAAATATCTGTTGAACCAAGCTAATGTTTAGATGAAGATTGCTGCATCTGTATGTAAGGCTCCAGGACTTGCACTGTCAGTTAGCTGAGTGGGATACTTCATTTTGTCCATGTTTTTGCCTTTCTGCAATTTTCATTAAAAGGAAGCTGTCACTTGGAAAATGCAATGCAATCTGCAGGCAGCATGTTATAGAGCAGGAGAAGCTGAGCACACACTGACTTATAGTTTTATGGGAAAAGATTTAGTACAGAGGCAGACTGGCCATAGACCCTTCAGAGAAACCTCTTGGTGTGCTGATGCCCAGAGGGGCTGACATTGTGGCTGTTATCTGGTACATAACAAACTGACATTTCCAGTATTAATAAACTTGGAGCTTTAGATACTTATAAACCTGGTTGGTGACCGCAGGTGCTCTCCTGAATACAGCTGTATCACCATACTGCTGCATTGTGGTATTTGGTTCTGCTGGGGCAGTATTTTGTGCTGCATTGTGGTATTTGGTTCTGCTGGGGCAGTATTTTGTGCTGAACTGTGGTATTTGATTCTGCTGGGGCAGTATATTGTGCTGCACTATGGTATCTGGTTCTGCTGGGGCAGTATTTTGTGCTGCACTGTGGTATTTGATTCTGCTGGGGCAGTATATTGTGCTGCACTGTGGTATTTGGTTCTGCTGGGGCAGTATTTTGTGCTGCACTGTGATATTTGGTTCTGCTGGGGCAGTATATTGTGCTGCACTGTGGTATTTGGTTCTGCTGGGGCAGTATTTTGTGCTGCACTGTGGTATTTGGTTCTGCTGGGGCAGTATATTGTGCTGCACTGTGGTATTTGGTTCTGCTGGGGCAGTATTTTGTGCTGCACTGTGGTATTTGGTTCAGCTGGGGCAATATATTGTGCTGCACTGTGGTATTTGGTTCTGCTGGGGCAGTATTTTGTGCTGCACTGTGGTATTTGGTTCTGCTGGGGCAGTATATTGTGCTGCACTGTGGTATTTGGTTCTGCTGGGGCAGTATATTGTGCTGCACTGTGGTATTTGGTTCTGCTGGGGCAGTATTTTGTGCTGCACTGTGGTATTTGGTTCAGCTGGGGCAATATATTGTGCTGCACTGTGGTATTTGGTTCTGCTGGGGCAGTATTTTGTGCTGCACTGTGGTATTTGGTTCTGCTGGGGCAGTATATTGTGCTGCACTGTGGTATTTGGTTCTGCTGGGGCAGTATATTGTGCTGCACTGTGGTATTTGGTTCTGCTGGGGCAGTATTTTGTGCTGCACTGTGGTATTTGGTTCTGCTGGGGCAGTGTTTTGTGTTGCATTATGGTATTGCTGGCCTAGCTACTTGTATTAGCCATGCCTACTTGTTTTTTCCCGGCCTACTTGTGTTTTCCCGGCCTTCTGTAAATTTAGATTTGCCTACAAAATGGGGCTACTTTTAGTTTTTCTCCAGGGTTTCTTTAAATTCTCAGTCCACCCCAGATCCAGAATAACCTACATTTCATTCATTCATTTAAATACAGTACCTGATTATGTTATGCTTAAGGGCCCTTTACATGAGCCGAGAATCCTGCAGATAATCGCTAACAAGCATTCATAAAAACGCTCGTTAGTGATTATCTGGCAGTGTAAATGTGCCGCCGATTACCCGATGAATGAGAGAAGCGCTCGTTCATTGGGTAATAGATCATTTGTCACAAAAGTTATTGTTTGTCCACCGCAGATCGTCCTGCCGGCAAACAACAAGTCTGTATAGGGACGAGCAATGGCATACTAGGGTGAAGATTGCTGCATGTAATAGGTCTCCACCGCTAGCTAGCAGGCGATTGCTGGAAAGGAACACTCCTCCCCCCCAACAATCGCCTGCTAGATTGTGTAATCTAATACATCCGTAAAGAGGACCTTTCACCGATTATTATACTATGAACTAACTATACAGACATGTAGAGCGGCGTCCGGGGATCTCACTGCACTTACTATTATCCCTGGCTGTGAGCTCTGCGCTGCGATTGGCCAGCGCTAGGGCAGACTCCTCCTACCATAACTTAGTGACTGGAATCTCCGCCTACTATAACTTAGTGAGCGGAGATACCGGAGGGCATAGCAGGAGAACGGAGCGGCGCCCGGTGATAATAGTAAGTGCAGTGAGATCCCCGGGCGCCGCTCTACATGTCTGTATAGTTAGTTCATAGTGTAATAATCGGTGAAAGGTCCTCTTTAAGGCTCCTACCTCTGGGACCTGCACTTACTGTATCTCTAGAACAAAGCTCCCAAAGAGAACAAGAGCGCACTGTGTTCTCAATTCATCTCTATGGGACTTTGGTCTCCTCTACTAGCCAGCAGACGATTGTCGGGAAGGAAACATTACTGCCGTATCGTCCCGTGTAAAAAGGGCCTTTAGGGGTCTACTAGGTTGCCTTATCAGTGTTTTACCGCCTTCCCTGTATCAGTACACATACATTGAAAGCTTTCAATCACTCAATGGAACTGCCCACTTGACTTCTAAGAATTAAAAAAATGTAATTAATAAAAAACAGGTTTTACTTTTCCCACAAAACTATATAACAATCTGCTCAGCTCTATAACATGCTGCTGGTAGATTAAAATGCATGGTCAATGTGACAGGTTCCCTTTAAGGACGATGCATTCTTCTATAAATGATGTATGCGCAACATTATCAAACTGGTGAAAAGTAGAACTGGCTTAGTTGCCCATAGCAACCAATCAGATTCCACCTTTCTTTTTTGACAGCTCCTTTGGAAAATGATGGGTGGAATCTGATTGGTTGCTATGGGCAACTACACCAGTTCTACTTTACACCAGTTTGATAAATCTCCCCATATTTTATTTATTTTTTCAAAGCTGGCCATCTCATGCCATTTATTTTGGGATATTTTGAGCCAAGAAGAAAGGTAAGGAAGGGCACATGTGTACATGAATATGCTTTCTTGTAGTGTTCCATATGGGTGTTTAGGGGGCCACTAATCTGTTAGATACCTTAAAGGGATTGTCCCATTTCAACCTGTCCTAGCGATATGCCATAAGTGTCATATACCCACCTCTGGGACCTGCTCCTGTGTGCAGAACGGGGGCTACGAAGTGATAGAGAGCACACCTTGCATGTACGTCATCCTCTCTATTTACTAATATGGAGCTTCCATAGCAGTAAATACAGAGCAAGCTTACAGTGCCCACCTTTTCATTCACCGCAATGGGACTGCTGGATACAGCCAAGCCAGTGCTCAGCTATTATCGGAAACGCCCATAGAGGTGAATGGAGGGGGACTGAGCAGTTGCAGCTGTTTTTCCTTCACTTCGGGAGCCTCTTTCTGGAGACAGAAGCAAGTCTCAGAGGTGGGACCCTTACCTATGGGCCAGTTATGACATACCCTAATGATATGCCATAAATGTTGAGGTGGGACAACACCTTTAAGTTAAAGAAATTTGTCTTGGTGGGGTCCACATTGCATTGTAAAAAATAAAATATCCACCTCTTCACTTGTTTTACATCCTCTCCCTTTCCATGACTGAACTTGATGGATATGTGTCTGTTTCCAACCGTAATAAATATGTAACTATAACTAGGTACATGTAATAGCACCATTTTCTTAACATAACTAGGCTATTTTACAGGATTGATCCTTAAATAAAAAGCAGCAGATGGTTAATGCTAATGGTTGATTGTGAAATTACTCTATGTGCTCTGAACAAATAGCAATATACAGGATCATTCTAGCAAAGACCTTGGTCACACAGCTGTTTTGACTCTTCGTATTTGCATTAGTATTGGAAGGTCCTGAATTATAGTGTCCACATAGTGAAAAACACAGGCATATTTTTACATCTGTGCTTCAAGTGGGCAACATGTTTGAAATTTGAACTTGCTTTTCCCCTCCAAAAAATAGTTTTTTTGTCATCTGAATATGCAGCAAGCCCCTGAGGAGCTGGTGCTGGGAATGGTAGTAGGTGATGAGGTGTTGTGTATGGTGTACTCCCTCAGGCCACTGCTTCCTGGGGATCGGTGCAATGGAAATGTAGTTTTGAAGAATGAGGCCAGAAGTAAATATAAAAGTCTCTTTTACTAAGTGCAAACTTCAGGTACATTCAATAACAGCAGATTCCAAGTGCAATTTTCTGGCACCAGTAAGGAATATGGAGGAACGTTGGATGGCTGTAGTTTAGCAAGTTAAGACTTAACTTTTAACTAGCCTAGTGGTCGTCTGGATGATAGGCGTCTTAGTTGTAGTCCCTCACCTTCCAGCAGTTTCTTTGCTTGTCACTCTGTTGCCTCACTTCTCAAGGATTTACTTGAGGGCATTTTCTAGTTGTTCTCATTGGAGAATCTATTCCAGGAGCAGGAGCTGTGCAGTGTGCTTCCTCTCCTCACTGTCTCTGGACAGGAACTTCCCCTCCTGGCAGGACCAGCCCACTACTACCAAGAGGGGATGAACAGGGTGTCCAGATTCGTTCCTGCCAAACACTTGCCATCCATATCCTCTGCTGGTACTTATGGCCAAAACATACAATATAAAATACATAACAATAGAAAATTATTTACAATAAAATTGCAGATACCCCTAGGTCTGGGGTCCTGGATATATTTGTCTGCATTTATGTGTGTGATCCATATTTTCAATCTGGGAAAAAGTAACAATCTCAGATGACATTAGGGATTTTTATATACAATATGCAATCCACATTTGTGTACTCTGAACTCATGCTGAGTATGCCTTACCAGCCATAGTCATCCAGTTATTTATTGCCAAAATAGGCAAAATATCCACACAGCCAGAAATATATTGATCAATATAAAACCCCAGCTGATCATAAAAAAGGCTAAAATGATTAGCAGCTGCTGACAAGATGGTTCAATTGTCAGGGTGTCCCATAGTAAAAGGCCACCAGCAGACCATGGATATGTTGTGCCTCATGGTATTGAAAATACATATGAAGATGAACATCATGTAAAATAAATCTACAATGGTAAAGCAGAAAGTCCTGAGACCTGAAACCACCTAAAATCTTAGGAGGACAAATATGACATTTACCTGGTGAAGACTGGTCGCTGCTCAGGACAAGGGTGGCAGGGGTAGGTCTACGTCTGCGTATCTAAAAGAAAAACATTTGTTATTGTAAACCGCATTCACTGTACAACATGTAAAATACTAATACTAATTACTAGAGAAGAGAGAATCAATTAAAAATTTATCAGATTTGTCACACATTTCACAAAATTTTTTCTTCCAAACAAATTGGAAGTTTTGCCGATTTGTTTCGGACAAATCGTGCAAAACGGCACCTGCCATTATACCTTTAAAATTCAGTACACTAGAGAGGGATACAAGGCAGGGAAGATGAAGATGGAGGACCACATGACCAAAGCTAGAGCCCTGGCTGGTGGGCTTGCCCACAATGCTTGGCAGTCATCCTAACAGCCAATCAGGAGGGAGAATATTGGGTAGCCTATCAGAATCTATACTAGCTGGGAAACACAGATGCCATTGTGAGCTCAGCCAATGATGTAACAGAACAGGTCTGCCATGTCTCTGACAGACTACAATAGACACACAAGACTAGGTAGAAAGGTTTTATCACTAGGGACAGGATAGGGGCAGTTAGTGTAATTTGTGTCTGACAGTCAGGGCTGCTGGAGCTGTTCACCAATCATGTGTACATGGTGCTGGATACACTATTTGTTATTATGTGTAGGATCCAGTTTTTTGCCCAATAAACCTGTATTTCAGTGCATCAATAGCAATGTATAATTTGGTCACACTCAGGGGATGTCCAATTGTGCCTGTTTTTTTTTCTCCAAAAACCTGTTCCGCTAAGATATAATTTTTGTTCAGAACAAATTGGAGCACTGAATTGAATTTTCTGACAAATCGGACCAGAAACTAAGTTGAAGAAATTCTCTAATCTTTACTAATTACCAATAGTAATTAACTAGCACACTGTAAGAAAACATCACATTTTACCTTAGTGGCATTTACCTGTTGACTATTTATAATGGTGATCTGATAAGGCAGTATATTGACAGTCAGAATAATTTCGTTATAAATGCTATAAATCTTTCCACCCTGCTCTACACATGATATGTGAAACACTTTACAGTGGAAAGCTTTACAATAATGAAAGCCTGCCGTTAGTTCCGCTATGTAGATTGAAGAAATGGTGTCTTGAGCTTATCTAGCTTTTTAGTGAGTAAATACAAGCCTAAGCCTACATTTGAGTCACTACGGTAGCTCAGTCTCTGGAAGTAAGAAGGTAAGTTTGGCATCGTAGGCCTACTTCCTTTTACTCCAGCTTGCGCAAGTGGGAGTCTCAGTATATTTTTCTGTACATGGAACATTGTAACATAGCATCCAGCTTGAAAAGATAACACCATTAAAGAGCACCTATCACCTCTCCAGACATTTCTGTTGTAGTGACTACTAACATAACACTAAGGTTAGTTTAATAGGAAAATTAATCTTTCAACATATTTTAGTCTATGGTAGAAAACAGTACAAACACACATACAGTACACGCAGTAGTTGCTTCTGCAGTGGCCGGGTTTGGGGTGGCCCCAACATTACGCTGGGTTCGCCAGACAACGTCGAGGTGTCACCACATGTTGCTGCTCTCCAGAAGGGATGGAAAGGCGTGAGGCAACCCAATGGGAACTAAGTCCAGAGAGTCAGGGTCTGCAGTAAAGGAGAGGAATTCAGGTGCAAAACAATACAGGTAAGGCACTGGGCTGGCTTCTCCAGTCTCCTCTCTGGCAGAAGAAGGGTTTGATGCTGAGGAAAGGCCTGAGCTAACTGCCCTTCTCTCCCTTCAGAAGGCTGGTACCCTGGTCAAAGCTGGTGATCCAAGGTCTGTGGCAGCATATTCCTGTCTCAGTGTCTTCTTCTGGTCACTCAGTAGTCTGGCAGAGTCTCCTCTCCCAAGCACTATTCCCTAACTGCAGCACACTAGGGGCTCTGACTGCTCTCCTTAAATACAGTTTTAGCTAGACTAAAACCTTCTAGTGGGAGGGGTGGAGTGGAAAAGCTCAGCACAAATACATTGTAACACTTTACGTCTCTCATAGACTTACATTAGAGCTTCAATGATACACAATAGCAATGACACAGCAGTTTTTCCAGACAAAAACAAGTTTCCATAACAACATAGCTAAACCCAGACATTTACAAGGTCAAGCTGTCTGGGTTTGGTGGTAAAAAATGTCTAGCTTTTTCCCTCCAAAACATGGTCCTCTTTAAACTCTATGGCAGCTGTGGGAAATTACCAGCTTCTCATTCAAAGTCCTAACAGTCTCTCAGTGTTCATTAACCCCTTTCACAGAGCCTTGCAAATACAGTGATAATGAACAGGATTTATCACAACATATAAAATGCAGTTGCACAATATTAAACAGTGCAGGTTAACCTTTTCAAGTGAAATAAAGTAAGAAGTTTTAACTTTGCATAGGGGAAATAGGCAAATGTCCAAACGTCAAAGTACCTCCTGCTCCAGGGCACTACACTTCTGCCCATACATGGACCAACACCCATTGGTCCACTAAAACTGTGGAACTCATCTGTATCCATACCCATGTGGTCTGACATTTCTGTTTTGGTAAATGTTTCTGTTTCCCAAAAACTGACAATTCTGGAGCATCTTTTCCAAGAACTCTGCTTTGTCATTCCTTTCTTAATCCTCTGAGAGATTTAGGAATAAATTGACAACTGGGTGGAAACACACTCCTTGTAAATCTGGCAGTGTCAGACCTGTTTAGATAGTTTCAGAGTATGTAAGGACCCACCCCCAACTGGTAACACCCAGTTGTCCAATTATAATTACATTTCTGGCAGGAATAACAAAGGAAAAGCACTAAAGAGTTCTAAGAAAAGATGCTGTAACATTATTTATTATGGGAAATAAAAGCAGAGGTCAGGAGAGCTAAGAGTTCCTCTTTAAATCTTGTCTGTGGGTCTATATCTGGAAATATGAAATACAGCAATACATTTGTTGCATCTTGCGATGTCTTTGGGGTACAAACTGTAATCTAGGCTAGATATGGACTGGCGTAGATTTCTGTTAGCAGAAATTTTTTAAATGTATTGGGCCTCACAAAAGCAGCAGAGAATCATTAAAATAAAATCACAATTCCTTTTTTTTTTTTTTTTTTTGCAAAATGGGGTTTGTGCAAAAAAATTTGCAACTTTCATAGGCCAGAAAAATGGAGTACAACTATTGTAAATGTGCCCCAATATATACAGCCTGAGATGATGTACATGACATGGGGGGACTGTGGTCATAATGTATGCATATAGTCAGCAAGTCAGGTAAGCTGAGGCAGTAAAATAATGCTCAGCAGAAGGCAGGAGGGCTCTCAGAAGTTTCATGGTGAATTCTTTCTATCATCAGAATTGGTCACATTTTTGCCCATGGCTGCAGACTTTTATGTAATGAATTGTTTCCAAGAATCTGGCTGATTAGAATTTCTAAGCCCCATTTCCAGAGCGGTGTGTACATTGTTGGTTACACGCAGCCTTAGCAGGCAAAATTGATGTCTTCATTGTTGGTAGCTGGTCAATTTTAAGCAAATGTTGAAGTCACATGGATGCACAATTTATTCCAGTAACGCTATTAAATGTGTGGAAATTCTAACAAAATAATTGCTCAATTTTCCTTGAGCAATTACTCAGGGTTCTCTGTGCATTAGTGTGCCTCACATTATTACTGACAAAAAGTAGCAGAAAGGTTGTCACTGATCTTTAAATAACCCCAGCTGTCAAGCAGCTTACAGCCTTGTGCCACATCTATTGCCATGGCTGACTGCCCAACTATGCAACTAAACACATCGGACAACGCAGCTGAATCCATGTGCCATGCCAATATTTAATGGAAGAACAGTATCATCGATGCACTAAAAAAGACCTATAGCTTAAGTCTCATGATACTCAATTCACTTCTTGCTCAATGCTGATTTTTGGACAAAGCTATGGAGGCCACTGCTAAGCTTCTCTGAAAGCTAAGGAGACTGGAAAAGGAAATCCAGCAATAGATTTTGTCCTACTCTCCAATAAACTAAGGCAGGGATCAGGCTCTCATTAAGGACGCCAACTGTGTATAGAGACTTCCTCCCTCTCTGAGGGATGTATCTCCCAGGAAGAGATACATGCTAAAGGGAAATTGAACGCTTACTTTAATTTTCTACCATGAACTACAGTTACACTGCTCGTACAGACCCTCTAGCATCTGCAAAGTGAAACTGCATCAAATGAACATGTGTAATTTCCCCAAAATGCAGTGTAGCCTGTAACGGTCGCGTACACACACACACAGGGGGGAGGGAAGTGACCACTGCGCTCCACCCTTACCCCTGGCCCTGCCTACTTGCCTCGCGAGTCCTAATGACAGGGGACAACTGGACGGCAATCTCTAACTTGGAGTAAGTGCAGGGATGACAGACAGACAAACAACAGGACGTGAACGGACCGAGTCAATACCAGGAAAGCTGCAAAGTACAAATGGAGCAAGCAGAGAATTGTCAGGAGAAGCCGGGGTCATAAATACCAGGAGAGCAGAGAAGTACAAGAGGAGTCCTAAGAGAGTAGTCAGGTGGGAGCCGAGGTCACAATACCAGGACGGAAGCGCAGTACAGGAGGAGCAGGCAAAAGGATGGTCAGGGAACAGGATCAGGTAAGTATTCAGCAGTCCAACAAATAGCCAGGAACCTAGAAATTAACAGGCAACCTGTAGCCAGCAGGCTGCCTGTATTTATAGTGGGGAGTGAGGGTCATGTGACGTGGCCAGCGTCACATGACCGACAGACCAACCAGTCGAGCACCGAGTGATCAGCTCGGCGCTCAAGGCAGACTAGGAGCAGGGAGCCACCCAGCTAGTAAAGCCGCCCTGGGAATGAGGTCAAACACAGAACCTCATTCCAAAAGCTAAGCAACAGTTCTGCGGGCAATGGGGGACCGGGTGCACCTTCGGAACCCCGTGACAGTACCCCCCCTTTTACGAGGGGCCACCGGACCCAAGACTTCAGGCGATGGCTTTTCAGGGTGTTCTAAATGAAATTTACGAACAAGTCTAGGAGCATGAACCTCCCTGGCAGGTACCCAAGATCTCTCTTCAGGTCCATACCCCTTCCAGTGAATCAGGTACTGCAAGGAATTACGCACCTTCCTGACATCCACTATTTTAGACACCACATACTCGACAGCATCATTAACAAGAACCGGCGGAGGCGAGGCTTTTGATGGTACTACCGGTTCAAAATATTTTTTAAGCAGAGATTTATGGAACACATTATGAATGTGGAATGACTCAGGCAGCTCCAACCTAAAAGATACCGGGTTAATCACTTCCGTGATCTTATATGGTCCAATAAAACGAGGAGCAAATTTTTTAGAAGTTACCTTGAGAGATAGATTCTTGGAGGACAACCATACTTTATCCCCAACCTGAAAGTTTACCCCCCTTGAACGTCTCCTATCGGCCTTGAGTTTTTGAGAACATTGAGCCTTTTCTAGGTTCGATTGAACCCGGGCCCAAACTGTGCACAGTTCGGAGGAGAGTTTATCCGCTTCAGGGTTAGAGGAGGAGACGGACGACCCAGAATGAAAACGGGGATGAAAACCATGGTTACAAAAGAAAGGGGAGACCCCAGCAGAAGAATTGACACGGTTATTCAAAGCAAATTCAGCCAACGGAAGGAATTTGACTCATAATTGCTGGTCATCAGCAACATACAACCTCAAGAATTGTTCCACAGACTGATTAAGGCGTTCAGTCTGCCCATTACTCTCAGGATGGTAGGTGGAAGAAAAAGACAATGAAATTTTACATCTTTCACAGAAGGCCCTCCAGAATTTGGACACAAACTGCACACCCCTGTCAGAAACAATATTTTCCGGGATGCCATGTAAACGAACAATCTCTCTCACAAAAATAGACGCCAGGGTTTTAGCATTCGGAAGTTTAGACAGGGGATTGAAATGAACCATCTTGCTAAACCTATCGACCACTACCCAAACCACAGTCTTACCCTCCGCCAGCGGTAGGTCAGTTATAAAGTCCATCGAGATATGGGACCAGGGTCTACTGGGAATGGGTAGGGGTCGTAGGTTACCAGCAGGGCGAGTCCTAGGTGTCTTGGACCTGGCACAAACCTCACAGGCTGACACGTAGGACTTGACATCCCTAGTTAGAGTGGGCCACCAATAAGATCTAGAAACCAGATCCTTAGTGCCCTCAACACCCGGATGTCCACAAAAGGCAGAATCGTGACACTCACCCA
The DNA here is from genome assembly GCF_905171765.1 of Bufo bufo. Taxonomy (NCBI): domain Eukaryota; kingdom Metazoa; phylum Chordata; class Amphibia; order Anura; family Bufonidae; genus Bufo; species Bufo bufo. The sequence goes on from NC_053391.1 coordinate 591,291,876, forward strand.
ACAGCTGGAGACGAAATTGTACGGGAGCAAACAACTTATCTGTTGGGGTGGATACCGGTGCCAGATGTTGTTCAGACCTAATGCGAGCCGAGATATCCTGGGTAAGAGCTGCTAAGAAGATTTTTGCTGGTAGGATGGATTCAGGTGGTACCTCAGTAGGTTGAAAAGCCTGGAAGCTCCGAGATAATGTGTCCGCCTTCACATTTTTACTTCCCGGCCTGAACGTGATGGAAAAATAAAAACGAGTAAAAAACAGAGCCCATCTGGCTTGACGGGGATTCAACCTCTTAGCAGACTCGAGAAACATAAGGTTTTTATGGTCAGTGACAACAGTTACACAATGTCTTGCCCCTTCCAGGAAATGCCTCCACTCCTCAAATGCCCATTTAATGGCCAGCAGCTCCCTATTCCCTATGTCGTAGTTTCTCTCCGTGGGAGAGAGTTTCCTGGAGAAGAAGGCACATGGTCTCAGATTAGTGAGGCTAGCAGGACCTTGTGAAAGGACTGCTCCTACGCCGTCCTCGGATGCATCCACCTCCACAATAAAAGGTTTCTCCTGATCAGGCTGGATCATAATGGGAGCGCTACTAAATGCCTTTTTTAATTTTTCAAATGAAGAAATGGCCTCAGTAGACCAGTTCTCCAAATCCGCCCCTTTCTTAGTAAGGTCGGTCAACGGTTTAGCAATTACGGAAAAATTCATAATAAATTTACAATAGTAATTGGCGAAACCTAAGAACCGTTGTAAGGCCTTTAAGGATGAAGGTCTTACCCATTCCTTAATTGCTAGTACCTTACCAGGATCCATCATGAAGGCGTGAGGAGTCAGAACATGCCCTAGAAACAGAATCTCCTGTACACCAAAGACACATTTCTCTTGTTTAGCGGATAGCTGATTCTCCCTCAACACCTCTAATACTTGTTTAACATGAGACACATGGGATTCGAAGTCAGGAGAGAATATCAAAATGTCGTCAAGATAGACAATAACAAATTTACCTAAGTACTCCCTAAGAATGTCATTCATGAAGTTTTGGAACACAGCTGGGGCATTGCTGAGTTCAAAAGGCATCACTTGATATTCAAAGTGTCCTACCGGAGTATTGAACACCGTCTTCCATTCGTCTCCCTCCTTGATTCGGATTAGATTGTATGCCCCTTTCAGGTCAATTTTGGAAAACCAGGTTGCCCCCAGAACCTGGTTAAATAAATCCGGAATCAATGGGAGGGAGTATCTATTCTGGACAGTGATTTTATTTAATCTCCGGTAATCGATACATGGCCTAAGACCACCATCTTTTTTCTTAACGAAGAAAAACCCAGCCCCCATAGGAGAGACAGAAGGTCTAATATGCCCTTTACCAAGGCTCTCCTTAATATAATCTTCCATGGCCTTGCGTTCGGGCATAGAAAGATTATAAATTTGTCCTTTAGGAAACTTGGCCCCCTCTACTAGCTCTATGGTACAATCATAAGGTCTATGGGGGGGTAGAACCTCCGGGGTTGGTGATGAGAATACATCAGAATATTCTCTAACAACAGAGGGTAAAGTATCAGACTTTACTGAGACCCCAGCCTGTACCACGGACAAGCATGAGTCACACTTAGGCCCCCATCTCACCAACTCCCCATTGGACCAATCTATAGTGGGGTTATGTAGTCGGAGCCAAGGCAACCCTAGTACCACCTCAGCAGGTAGGTTCTCCAGGACTAGAAGCGAACATCTCTCTGAGTGGCACACACCCACGGTTAGAGAAATCTCTGAGGTACATAAGCTCACCGTACCACCAATAAGAGGAGTAGCATCAATAGCCATGACATGGATAGGAGTTGGTAAGGCAAACATAGGAATACCCAATCTTACAGCATACTCAGAGTCAATAAAGCTAGCCGCTGAGCCAGAATCAATAAAGGCCTTACCCGGCCATTTATCTACTCCCAGAGAAATCGTAATGGGTACCGAAAGCTTACATTTAGAAAATTCAGGGTGTACCTGGTCTTTAGGTTGCCTTGTCTTAGGAGACTTGACAGAGAGGACCTTCTTAGGACACTGGTTGATCCAATGGTCAGGATCTCCACAGTAAAAGCATTCTCCACGTCTGCGGCGAAGATTCCCTCGGGTCATGCCAACCTGCATGGGTTCCTCGGT